>NW_022604469.1:0-76772 GCF_008692095.1 Etheostoma spectabile | reverse complement strand
GTTTTCTGAAAACAATGGCTTTCCCTTCAATGCCATTTTATTCAGTCAGAAAAAGGGGAGACAGACATGTACTGATGTACCATCATCAAGGCTGGATACAGTGGAAAAAACACAGACAACCTGTGCCCCGCTATGTAGCGGCGCTGGCAAAATCCATTGACAAAACACACATATTGTAATGTGCCATCCAATAACAATCCACACCACACATGGTGTCACAGCTTTTTTGCCACAAGGAATTTGCATACAGTGCCACAAGGAGAACAAAACTGCAGACTGCCTGTACCCAACCGCACATCACCTACTCATCAGAAGGAATAAACATGGCCAACAGTATGAGTAGACAGGGGTGCCACATTTTTGCGAGGAAGAAGCAGCCCGAGAAAGCAGAATAAGGTCAGATCTGGAAAACGTACCAGACATGTCGGCTGACATGTGGCTCTACACAGACGGATGTTGCTACAAAACAAAGGATGGGACTAACAAAGCATCATATGCAGTAGTCCAACAACACCCAGATGGAACATCAGACATTGGAAGCAGGAATATAACCAACCAGCGTCAGCACAGAAAGCAGAAATAAAAGCTCTGATCGCAGCCCTTCTGCTAGCCAAAGGAAGAACAGTGAACATTTTTACAGACTCTGCTTATGCTCATGGAACAGCACACATTGGACGCGCGATCATGTGGAAAAGGCGCGGATACGTCACCTCTGCAGGAATCCCATAAAACATCAGAAGGAGATAATGGAGCTAGTGGAGGCTATTGCCGCTCCACTAAAGGTGTCCATAATGAAATGCAAAGGACATGACGCAGGGCAAGGAAGAGTAAGTGCAGGAAACGAGGCAGCAGATTCTGCAGCCAAAGAGCGGGAGGATACTCCCCAAAACAGATGGTACTATCGAAAGAGATAGAATCACAACCAATGGCACTGGAGCCTAAAGACATTCTAGAAATGCAGAAAAAAGGCAGGAGCCTATGAATGGAATCAGTGGCAGCGGAGCGGCGCCACAAAAGACAAAGATGGGATATGGAGGTCTCATCAAAGAAGATAGCAGCATCAGCCGAGATGTGCAGAATGTTGCTACCTGAGGCACACAGACCAACACATGAGGAAACAGACACTCTCCTGAATCTGTCTGAGCTGTGGTGGCACCCAAATTTGAGGGACATGGTGACACATTTTTGTCAGGAATGCAGGGTGTGGAGGAAGCATAATGTTCAGAAACCATACCCACACTAAAAGGAGCGTACCCAGTCCCCACAGCTTGTTTTCAAGATATCAGTATAGATTATACTGATATGGGCGCAGAAAATGTGGTAGGGGGAAAAAGGTATCTTCTGGTGATGGTAGACAGGTTCTCTAGGTGGTATAGAAGCCATTCCCACCAGAAAAGAGGACGCAAAAAAACCGTGGTGAAATGGCTCAAAACTGAACTCATCCCGAGGTATGGGGTCCCCAGAAACAGAAAAGGCAGATAATGGCACACATTTTAACAACAAACTACTAGAGAAGTAGAACAGGCCCCCTGGGAATCACCCTCTGCCTTCGGATCAGTTTATCATCCACAGTCACAGGGAATGGTGGAAAGAGCAAACCAGACATTGAAGGCTAAGATAGCCAAGGCATGTGCAGGAAGCAAGTTAACATGGGTAGAAGCGCTCCCATTGGCCCTCATGGCTATGAGGTCCTCAGAAGGACGAAAACACATTTGACCCCACATGAAATAATGACAGGAGAAAATGCCAGGACCTCCACTAGATGGAGGCCACATGCCAATGTTAGATGTTCAGCACATAGAAATACAGACTATATGAAAAAGCAACATCTCTGGTTTCATCCCTTTCTACGCAGGTCCAGTTGGCGAACAGGAAACCGCAGGAGGAGAGCAACACTACCTGTCAAGTAGTAGGCGACTGGGTCAGGGTCAAAGTTCACAAGAGAAGTGGACTGACCCCAGGTGGTCCGGGCCTTACGACTGAGGGAGGTTACTTCACACTCGGGTCCAGGTTAAAGGTTAAAAAAGGAGCACCTTGGCACCACCTGACACATTGTGCCCCAGCCGCACTCCTAGGCCGCCCATTGGCAGAAATTAGAAAAGCAATCCAAAATGTATAGATGGAAGAGATGTTTGGCGGGGAACAGCCCCCGCATAGTACATCCATAACTTGGAAGGCAAGGGGTTTGGGAAAAAGACAACAGTTGTCCTAGCAGTAGTAGTAGTAGTGGGAGTTGCAGCATTATTCTGGGGTTGGAACATGCGTATGGGGACCGAGACCACAAAGAACATCACCCGGTAGTGTCCAACCACCTCTCAGTAACAAAGGAAATGAAACTAGACGAGAGAAAAGAAGAGCAGTTTGGGCAGTAGTGAAGCAACACACTAAGGGCCCATCCCCAAGGTGCGGTGCCAGATTGACTCTCCCTATGTGTGAGACTCAACCACGTCATTTACCTTGATTTGTGTCAGGCTATAGACTGCGGGGGGTATAATAGTTTCTACAAAAACACAGATGTGTACATCTGTGACGACTATCAAAAGGTAGAGGACTGTGAAAGGAGCGCTTCCGACAGGTGAAAGTAGTCTCTGTAACAGCTGGTATGACGCGGTTGGACAAACAGGAGGGTGGAAACCATGGGCGAGGTTGACAGACAAAAGAGATTGGTGGGTACAACAAGATGAATGGGAGATATTATCTATACAGCGGGACTATAGTTCAGACCCCACGAAAAATCCCATAACCCTTTCAGTAAGAGCAATTGGGAGCAGGAACGGTCAGGATGTGTGGATTTTAGCCATAGGTGTATGGATAGCAGGAAGTGACCAGATAACCCCCCTGCAGATAAATATTTTGGATCCCCTCAGCACACACAGAATGACACTGACATGGCAGAGACTACAGTAAAACCCCCCTGAAGGAGGAAGGACGTAATAGTGCAGGACTTCTCTAAAATGGGTGGAAGATGTGTTAGAGTTATCAGCAGGTGCAGGCCAGGACAATTTATGGATCAGGTGGCTATACAGAATGCCAAGAACACACATGGAAGGGTGCGTGGCCTGTGCCACAGCTAGACCAGTCATGTTCACTAACCCGGCCCCGTTGTTTCCTAATGAGGACCCAGCAGTATATGCATGCATGTTGAACTTCACACACTCTAAGACAGCTTCCCGCAATTGTACTACCCTAGCATCCCTCTTTCCCCCAGGCTTTGAAAAACCAGGGTATTTTACCGCCATAAAGGGGGAGGGTGCAAGATATCACTGTTTCAATCTCACCGGATCAAGCAAGCCACAATCAAACTAGGTGATATACCCCCAGACTGGTGTAATACAACTGTACAAAACAAAACAGCCCTAGGCCCAGTGGCTAGAATAGGACTATTCTACTATTGGGTGGTCTTAGGTTGTACTCCCAGATAAAGTTCCCAAATCAAACGTCAGGAGTTTGTGCTATGGTTAGATTAGCTATGCCCATATCTTTGGTGGGGAGTAGAGTCCACTATACCCACCATAAGGCTGTGCAACTGACCGTAAAAGAGAAGGCGCAGGGCCGTAGTATGCAAGGCCCGGCTTTTGATCCATGGGCGGGAACCCCAACCTATATAGACAGCATAGGAGTTCCTAGGGGTGTCCCGAATGAATACAAATTGGCAGATCAAATAGCCGCAGGATTTGAGAATATACCACTGCTTTCAGCCATCTTCCCCGTCACTCCCAGCAAAAATGTAGATAGGATAAATTTTGTGCATTATAATGTTTTACGCTTGAGCAATGCAACTAGGGATGCCATCGAAGGCCTGGCCGAGCAGATGGCCCCAACGTCCCTCATGGCGCTCCAGAATAGGATGGCGCTGGACATGCTGTTGGCTGAAAAAGGAGGAGTCTGTTCCATGTTCGGAGAGATGTGCTGTACGGTCATCCCTAACAACACTGCCCGGATGGGAAGGTCACCAGGGCTTTGAACCAACTTCGAGCCCTTTCCCAGGAGATGCATGACGCCTCAGGTGTATCAAATCCATTGGAGGGGTGGATGACAACCTTTTTTGGCAAATGGAAGAATCTTATCACTGCTTGTTTGACATCTATTGCTGTTTTTCTCGCTATTCTAGTTACCTGGGGGTGTTGCTGTGTGCCCTGCCTGCGGACCATGATATCCCGGCTCATCACCACTGCCTTGTCCAAAGAAAAAGCGCCGCCTCCCTATTCCGCTGGGATGCTGCCATTACTCACCATGCCTGAGGACGGGGAGGACGTTGAGGCACTGCAGTTAGTGTAAAAAGTGTTCGCACCTAGTAGGTGCGAAAAGGGGGAATTTTGGGAAAATAATACAATGACTGAGGTGGTGATGAACAGGGCACTCAGGAACGGCCACGTAAAAGCTGGCTTAAAGTATATGCTGAATTAACCAAAGACTAAATAAG
The DNA here is from genome assembly GCF_008692095.1 of Etheostoma spectabile. Taxonomy (NCBI): domain Eukaryota; kingdom Metazoa; phylum Chordata; class Actinopteri; order Perciformes; family Percidae; genus Etheostoma; species Etheostoma spectabile. The sequence goes on along the minus strand of NW_022604469.1, from coordinate 72,349 downwards.
AGTGTGTGTGTGTGTGACATATTATACATTATGCTTTGCAGCTGGGGTACGGCTAGGGGAGGAGAGAACAGGAAGGGCTATCTTAGTCAGATAAGCTACAGTGAGCACGAGAAGAGGAGATGGTGAGGCCAAGGACACTGAAGTTCGAGGACGGTCTGATAACTCAGAACAGGACGTACAAACTAAGAAGGGAGTGAACATAGCTGTCTTGTGAAGTAAATGATAACTGAAAATAATAGACAGGCAAGAAGGAAGAGGCAGAGCAGGGATTGTACCCCAGCACAGTATAGCTGACCAATCAGGCCCCACAAGGGAACCAATATAACCCTGAGCACGCTATTGTGTTAAGTGCCTTTTTGGGAACCTCTGTACTAGACAAGTTTCCATCAGGTCCGTGCACGTTTAACTGCCCGGAAACGCATTTCATCTGTTGACCACAAGAATAAACGCTGTGTTAATTCATCATGGAGTCAGTTGTCAGTTTATAGAAGGATTTCTCCAACAGTACTCTTTAAAACGTTAAACTAATGAGGAAGAATTTGACAAATCAACCAAAAACGTACTCTTTTAAATCTGTATCTGTCAAGTCCTGACCATTCCCTGACTGGGAATTGAACCCCGGCCGCGGCGGTGAGGGCGCCAAATCCTAGCCATTAGACCATCAAGGAGTTACATCTATCAAATTTAATTTAACAAATTGTTGGTTATATTGTTTTAGGCAAGAAATGGCGCATGGTTAGAGATTTAGAAGGCAGTGGTGCCAAATGCAAAACTGCCTGTTTCGATTTAATTACATGGTAATAATACAAAAACAGAGGAGTAGTGATTACTTGGAAATGCTTCCGGCAGTTTCTGAAATAAAAACAATGAATCAGTGGTGGAAAATGCAAAACTACCTGTTTCTATTTTATTACGTAGTAAGACAGAGGTGTAGTGATTACCTGGAAATGCTTCTGGTAGTTACTGTCAAACAACCATGAATCAGTGGTGGAAAATGCAAAACTGCCTGTTTCAATTTTATTACATGGTAATATTAGAATAACAGAGGTGCAGAGATTAGAGGTGCAGAGATTACCTGGAAATACTTACCATGAAATATGTCTTGTCCTTCACGTACGTAACGCAGTGCAATCTGACCAGCAGCTAAACACCTTCCACCATCAAGCACTGGCGACTGGGATCCTTGTAACACGTTTATTTGAGTTACAAAGGGTGAAACTGGGAGAAAACACAATGACCAGTTACTTAGATAGTAAGGAGTCACAGCTATTAAACAAAGATAATTGTAAAAACAATATAACTACACAACAGGCTAGCAAAAATGTAAGATGAAATAAAGAAACACGTAATGTATTGTTATACAGTGTACGTAGTATAACCTATGTGGGTATCTAAATAAACTAAGATATACTTACATGTGGCATTACCCAAGATAAAAGTGGCAAACTAGCTTACTGAAGTATACCGTCAGTTAGGGCTGAACAATATTGTGTTTTAGCATTGACATCGCGATGTGCGCATGCGCGAAAGTCACATTGCAGGACGTTACGATGTTGACGTTAATACTTTTTTGCTGCTTGATAGAAAAGTAACCTTTCACCGTTTCTCCTTTACATGATTATTACCATCCGACCATTCCCCTTTAAGACAGGTAGCCATGTGGGCAACGTGTGTATGTGACGTTAGTCCGACGGAGTTTGGTATGGGAAGTGAGGCTCTTTGTGTGGAGAAAAGTAGCCTACCGTTGGCAACAGCTGCCTCTAACACAGTGATGTCATAGTATTTGATGGGTAGTGAGTGACGCTACAGTAGTTGGGGTTTTATGTTCTCTGCAAATACAAACTAAACCCCCTGATTAATGCAACATAATCACAACGTCTCCCGGCCATTTCCCACTGCAGAAAGCTGCAACCAGTCAGGCTAAAGCTAAAATAGTTCGCTTAAAGAAACAAGCAGAAAGCTGCTATCAGCCAAGCTAAAGCTAATATAGTTAGCTTAAAGAAACAAGCAGAAAGCTGTTACCAGCCAAGCTAAAGCTAAAATAGTTAGCTTAAAGAAACAAGCAGAAAGGCGCTACCAGCCAGGCTAAAGCTAAAATAGTTAGCTTAAAGAAACAAGCAGAAAGCTGCTACCAGCCGGTCTAAAGCTAATATAGTTAGCTTAAAGAAACAAGCAGAAAGCTGCTACCAGCCAGGCTAAAGCTAATACAACTAGCCCAAAGAAACAAGAGGCATGCAGGTCTGGTCAGTTTATCAAACGAGCTGGCCTCGCTAGTCGACCACAACCTGAAATTTAGAGGAAGCAACATGCAGTCACTGTCATTCACGTTAACCTGGATTGATTATTATATGAATACAATGGTGTCATGCTAGTCAACCAGAGTATTTCTACCTGATGTCCCTCTCCAAATCACTTCAGAAGAGTAATGTTAGTCACAGCGCTTACTTGCTTTGGTGTTTGTAAAGCATTAAAGTCTATCCCCAGATGAGGGACAACTCTGTCCGGCTTATTTATGTAGCATGAAAGCTAGCATAAGCTTACTAACATCCAGCCCGCTTCTAAATACTGTAAATACCTTTTAATTAGCTCAACACTTTTTAACAGTTAAACTGAAACACTGGCGCTGAGCTCCAGGTCCTGCAGACGCAGACGGTCTGCCGTTATCTCAAAGTGTTGAGATAATTAAAAAGTATTTGTTTAGAAGCAGGCTGGCTGCTATTTAGCCAATGCTAGCTTCCATGCTACATAAATAAGCCTGACAGAGCTGTCCCTCACAGAAAAAAAACACAGGTAAAATTAAAAAAACACTACATAAACTTTGCTACAGTGCGTTTATTTAAACATAGGTACACCTACATGTAGGGTGACGAGATTGCAATATAAGCCTTTATATTAATATTAGCAGTGGAAGCGTGCTGGGCCCATAACCCAGAGGTTGATGAATCAAAACCATCTTCTACTATTTCCTGTGCTTTGTATCTTCAGTAAGTATATATCCAGTCTGTTGATGTTTAACACAGCAACTGATGTTGCAAGTGTCTGAAGTGAAATGTCTCCACCTGCTGAAGAGTAAACTTAATGGCATGTTGAGATTATTTCACCCATAAAAAAAGAAACTTCAGTGCTCATACCTTTTATTCCCGCTGTAACACACGTAAAAACTGGAGTGTAATACAGTAAATATACTACACTACAAGTAATAAATACTGTAAATAGAAACTGTAAAGCATGTACGTTCAAAGTGCTTGTTGTGTTGTTTACCAGTCAGATTACCACAGGAGGTAATATCTGTTGCACCTCTTTTAAAGACTCTACCATAATACCTGCTGGAGATGCCAGGTCCTCATACATGTAAAGCATGAGCTCTACCACTGAGCTACATCCCCTGAAGATTTTGAAATTCTTTTGACTTTTTTCTGAGATAGACTTAGACTTATCTTTATTAATCCTTTTGGGATGACTCCCGCAAGGAAATTGAAATATGCGGTGGCTTGAAATGAAACCTGGGCAAAATGCTTGCACTGCTATGGTATAAATCATAGTTGAAAAGTAACACACCTGTTGCCTTTCTGCTGGACAATACAACGTTCACTGCAAATCTTGTAAGACAGATTGATAAGAAATACATTGGTGGAGACTGGTTGCTTCCAGTACCAATGAGATAAGACAATATTGTTTATGAAGGAACATCTGGGTATACTGTGATGTGTCATTGGTTGGCTACCACTCTTAAAAAGCAGCGCTCGTTGTCTGCAGGATTTGAACCTGCGCGGGAGACCCCAATGGATTTCTAGTCCATCGCCTTAACCACTCGGCCACGACAACATGACAAGTAGCTCTATACCTGTTTGCACAAATGTTCATACACGTTTCTATTGGTTAAGACTGTAACTTAAGATATCATTGTAATCACATTCAGATCACCTCAAATAAAGACACTGATGATCATTGTGTTCATAAGTGCTTCTCTTTGGGGTTGTCTTGGTTGTGAGTTCATCATCAGACACTAACACATGCAGAGCAAGTACATTTCAGCTGTTGTCCACCGCTAGCTAAATAAATAAAAGAATGGGAGTTTTGGAATAGATATTCAGCACTAAGTGGTACTTTCTAATGCTGAATGAGCTCTATCTGGAGGAAAAAGGAGTTGCCCCAAAGAAAGTCATTGGACTCTAATTGACCACTCATAGACTGTTAATGGCATACATTGGGATGATGGTTGTCTATTCATGAAGCCATTCATTACTTACAATAGTCAGTTTTTTTGTTTCTTGTTATGTCTCGGCAAGAAGTATTATACTTTTGGGTTGTCTGTCCATCTCTACATCAGAATCAGAAATTCTTTATTGATCCCTGAAGGGAAACTCTGGAAAAGACTGCTCCTTCAAGCCAGCACCCTAAGGATTTCAGCCTTATGCCTCTAAAGTCCTCCGCTCTACCAACTGAGCTGTCGAAGCGAGCTAGTACATACACATGCATTGTAAATGTGATGACACAGGACCCCCCTAGAGGTGCTTTCAGTGATAGAGCGCACTTCCAGTCTCAATGCCCAGATGTATTATCTTATCTTAAAGAGCTCATAGTACCTTACAACCCTAGGAGAGCACTACGCTCCCAGAATGCAGGGTTACTTGTGGTTCCTAGAGTCTCTAAAAGTAGAACGGGAGCCAGAGCGTTCAGCTATCAGGCTCCTCTCCTGTGGAACCAGGTTCCAGTTTGGGTCCGGGAGGCAGACACCGTCTCCACATTTAAGAGTAGGCTTAAGACTTTCCTTTTTGATAAAGCTTATAGTTAGGGCATAGAATCGAATATTGTTAGGGAGTAGTAGTTAGTCACATAGTTTTCAGATTTATCTATCATATAATATAACTAAAGGGAGACTTGGCATACAGCCCGATCCGGTTGGGGAGAGTTCTGGCCGACCGGGCTGGAGCTCTCTTTACCTTGTCTCTCTTGGTTTTGTTGTAATAGTTTTAGACAGCTGGGGACTTATTTTGATACACTAGTTAGGGCATATAATCGAATATTGTTAGGGAGTAGTAGTTAGTCACATAGTTGTCAGATTTATCTATCATATAATCAAGAATATAATAGAACTAAAGGGAGACTTGGCATACAGCCCGATCCGGTTGGGGAGAGTTCTAGCCTGACCGGGCTGGAGCTCTCTTTACCTCGTCTCTCTTGGTTTTGCTGTAATAATTTTAGACAGCTGGGGACTTATTTTGATAAACTGAGCTCCTCTCTCCTCTATCTTTCCATCTTTTCATTTATGTGCATCCATGTCCCAGAAATGCTTGTTACTAACCTATTTCTGGGGAGTCATTCCCCGGAGTCCTTATGTTCTTTTTTCCCCAGCATGTTCCCTTGGATCAAAGAGGCTCCGAAATCAGGGTAGCAGCTATCGCCATGGTCCCGCTACACGTTCTGTGATGCCATGTTCAACTGCTACACTGCGGTGTCCTGCTACGTCCTGCTACGTCCTGCTGTGCCTTGTAATGCCGCACAGCGTCCTGCTATGCTATGAACTACTACAAAGAACTGCTACAAACTACAAATTTTTTCTATTTTTGTTATTGCCACTCTTCATTCTAACCCCAACCGGCCCGTCAGACGCCGCCTACCAAGAGCCTGGGTCTGACCGAGGTTTCTGCCTAAAAGGAAGTTTTTCCTCGCCACTGTCGCACTGTTGCTTGCTCTGGAGGAAACCACTAGAACTGTTGGGTCCTTGTAAATTCTGGAGTGTAGTCTATCTGTAAAGTGTCTTGAGATAACTCTTGTTATGAATTGATACTATAAATAAAATTGAATTGAATTGAATTGAATGTTTATGATTTTTTTTACTTTTTATGAAATTTTTCGACATACTAGACTGACTTTTTATGACATTTTATGATTTTTTGACATACTATACTATGAATTTTACAAAACTAAAAGGATCTTACTCTCTAACTAAAAGCTCTATCTCTGTAGGGATCCCCCCCTCATAATGTTGTCACACACTTAGCATAATAATCTGAGTCTTTCAACACTTTTAGTGGATGGAAACGTTCTCTTGTCAAGGAGTTTAATCACAGAAAGGGCAGGAAGGATAAATCCACCATATCAAGTCTCACGCGCGAGGCCTCGTTTAATTTATTTTATTTTAACTATAAAACAACAATAACTTGAGAGCGTACAATTAAAAATGGCCAACTTCTAGTGTGCTGGTAATGATGAGAGGACCAATTTACACAAATGTTTAATTTGCGCTTTTTCTAAACTCCCAACTTTTCATAGTTTCATCCCAAACCCACTATATAAATAAAACTTACAATGACTTTCTGTCAGCCAAAAAAGAGTATGTTTCTAGAGATGAGAAGAAAGTTTTTACAAAATCAAAAAGTTTCAAACATGTCTACGTTTTCCAACCAAAACATCTTTAAACGTCTTAATGTTTCTCCTTTGGGCCTCTCCTTCTCCTCTCCATGGTGGGTACATTGTGGTTAGGGTTGGGTACCAAAACCCGGTGCTAGTACGGCACCGGTGCCTTAACACCCGGTATCTATCGGACCGAATAGTAACGGGGATTTCAGGGCCTCATTTTGGTGCTACTGAAACACCAGCGCTGCCTTTTTCCATCTAGTGGTTGTTTTTGTCATTTAGCAGCAATTTACTGGGGAAATATAACTTTTTTTTTTACATTTCATTTGGACCATATAGCGATAAACAAGCCGTTCTTAAATATTGCTGGCTGTTTTTTTGTGCTCCTTATTTTAAAACATATATACATTTAAAAAAGGTATTTTTAAAAGGATGGGTTTAGGCACCGATTCTGGTGCCTAAATGGTAAAGAGTTCTGAGGACAGGCAGAAAACAGTCCAGCTGATCCACAATAACATACATGTTGGTCAGAAGATAGAGTTACTGCTGGTCAGCCTTCAATGTGGAGAGAAGATCAGAATATAACAACACAGCTATCAGGGCATGAGGAGGAGGAAACAGCTTGGCTCTGAAACATGTTCACAACGAGGCAGCGTGAACGCGCTGGTGTCTTTTAAGGTTACCACTATGAGAAAAGGTTTCCCCACATTGTTCACACCAGTACGGCTTCTCTCCAGTGTGAATGCGCTGGTGAGTTTTAAGGCTACTATAATGAGAAAAGGTTTCCCCACATTGTTCACAGCTGTACGGCTTCTCTCCAGTGTGAATGCGCTGGTGAGCTTTAAGGCTACTACTCTGAGAAAAGGTTTCCCCACATTGATCACAGCTGTACGGCTTCTCTCCAGTGTGAATGCGCTGATGGGTTTTAAGGTGATTACTCTGAGAAAAGGTTTCCCCACATTGATCACACCAGTACGGCTTCTCTCCAGTGTGAATGCGTTGATGGGTTTTCAGGGTACTCTGTAGTGTGAAAGCTGCCCCACATTGATCACAGCTGTACAGTTTCTCTCCAGTGTGAACTCTCTGATGAATCTTTAAATATCCTGATGTTGTGAAGGATTTGTCACACTGCTGACAGCGGTGACGTTTGACCCCTCTTCTTCTCCGTTCCTATCAACAGTCAGGAAACCAAGAAAATGAGTTAGTGAGGTGCCATGCTGTAGAGTTCTATCTTAAACTAGAAACATTAGAGGATGTCTATGGAACATTGTTTGACTGACGCATTACCTTTCTTAATTATCTGCCAACATCACTATTATGGAGTTGCATTATGGGACATGTAACATCCAGTGTTGGTTAGTTTGGGATAGATAAACTACTTTTGATCAATTTATGTGCGGCCTGTATTTTGTTGCCAGCCTTTAGCCAGCCGGTAACAAATGGGGGATTATCCGGGATTTTTTTGTGCTGGGAAAGTTGAAAATGTAACATTTTCCCACAGATTTTGAGCTTTCACTGGTATCTGTAGGGGTTACCGTGTTGTCTTCATGTTGCTGGAACAGCTCTACTCCAGTTAAGTAAATTGGAACCATTGTCCCTGATAGGCATTAGCAATGAGGGGCACTAGTTGACCTTTGACCTTTTGTTTTAGGTTGTTGTTTTTGCTAAATCAAACTTGTATAGCCAGCAGTATTGTGTAAGAAAGTAATATGGTAGTGTAATGTGGTATTGTCCACACAAGCTACATTTCCTCAAGCAGTTCTGAAGCTCAGCAGAGCTTTCTGCTGTGTGAAGAATAAAACTGCTGAGTATCACTGACGCCTCTGAAAAACACAGGTGCATATGTGTCGTGGTCATGGATGTTTAAAAAATAGCTTTGATGTACAGTTGTGTTCAAAATAATAGCATCACTAAACTCATAAATCATATTGGTAAAAGTGATATTTCTACATGGCAAATAATAATAAAAGTCCTAGAAAACCAACAGTCATGACATGCATGCTGCTCATTCTGTGGAATTGAATCTGTAATTGAAAGGAGCATGTTCAAAATACTAGCAGTGTTGTGTTCAATTAGTGAGCTGATTGATTCTGTGAAGAAACAGGTGTCAGTTATGGCCCATATTTAATCTATATACTGTATATATACATATTTAAGGAAGGAAGCACATGTTGTGCATGCTGGTTATAGTGCATTTGACACTGAAATACTCAGCAAAATGGCTCGTTCCAGACATTGCCCTGAGGAACAGAGGACTTTGATTAAAAAGTTGATATGAGAGAGGAAAACATATAAAGAAGTGCAGAAGATTATAAGCTGTTCTGCCAAAATCATTTCAGATGCCTTGAAATGGCATCCAACGCCTGACCGACGTGGGAAAAAACCAAAGGACACATTGACTGGCCAACGGAGAAATGGAGCAACATTCTGGGGACGGATGAGTGGGAAACTGTTCTTTTTGGGTCTAGGAGCCGCAGACAGTTTGTCCTCCGACCCCCCTGCACTGAAATCAAGCCCCAGTCCACTGTGAAGACAGTAAAGCATGCTGGTTATGGGATGTTTCTCATACTGTGGTGTTGGGCCTGTTTATCACATACCAGGGATCATGGATCAGTGTCAATACATCAGAATACTTGAAGAGGTCATGTTGCCTTATGCTGAAGAGGAAATGCCTTTAAAACGGGTCTTTTAACAAGACAAAGACCCAAACACACCAGGAAGGACCAAAGTCTTGGTTCCAGATGAACCAGATGGATGTTATGGAGTGGCCAGCCCGATCCATGGACCTCAATCCCAGAGAACACTTGTAGGGTGACATCATAAATGCTGTTTCTGAGTCCAAACCCAGTAATGCAGAGGAATTATGGGATGTAGTTCAATGGTCCTGGGCTGGAATACCTGTTCACAGGTGACTCCATGCAACACAGATATGAAGCGGTTCTCAGAAATAATGGTTATGCAACTAAATATTAGTGCAGGGATTCAAACCCTAACACATTTTTCAGTTTATACAGTAAACATTTGAGTTTGTAAAGAAAAATGCAAATACTGCTAATATTCCTTTTTCTTCACTTCCTGTAAAGGTAGAACACAAACTTGATCAATGTTGGTCATGTTTTGATTTGGAAATCAACGGCCAGTGTTCCCAATGCATTGGTATTATGGAATTAAAAGCTATTCTAAGGATTTGGAGCATTATTCACTTCTTTAAAAACACTGTTGTTATTCTGAACACAACTGTATGTAAAGGTTTTGGATACAAAGATTTAATGATTGGTGGAAATGGGGGTGGCCTAATACGACCCCCCACCAATACATGCATGTCTATTGATCTGCGTTTGTAGACAGAGTGAGTGAGTTAGTAAGGTGCCATGGTGGAGCGAGCTAAGTAAAACCAGAAGCATTGTTCACAGCATTTCTTTGTCTAAGTTCCACTGCTGTATTACCATGGTTACGCTGTGTTTGTGTGTTAATAAAGTTTGGATTGAATATCTGTGTGGCGTTTTTGTTGCCAGCCTTGACCTGCTCTTTATGGAAAGACCTGGGAGATAAATAACATCCCAGAGTACGGTCTAGACCTGCTCTTCATCTTTATGGAAAGCGCAAAGAGATAACTGATGTTGTGATTTATAAATATATATATATATAAAATTTAATTGATATATCTGCCAGTCAGTAACAACCGGGGATGGTCTGGGATTGGTAGTGCTGGAAAAGTTTCTTTGAGGGAGTGTTTGACTCCCAGTTGAACTTGATCTAGTATCTGTAGGGGTTATCAGCCTCTCCGACTCAGGGGATTGGTTGGCACTCTTTGTTTCTTAATTATTTGACTTTACATGAGAACCAAATAAAATATAGAATCTGGATTACCCTGCACATTTATCCTCACTTTATCACTCGCTAAACCTACCCTTTGAGGAATTACGGTATAATAAATAAATCCTAAAAGACTCCCTCTTGCATTCCTCTCTTCTTCTTTCTTCACTCCTCCTCCTCTGTGTCTTCCTCCTCGGTTCTGCTGGTACTCGGTGATAAGGTCCAGGTCCAGGTTGTCTTGTGGCTCCCATGTGTTCTCCTCACTGGAAAGGTGAGTGCAGACAAAAGAACATCTCCTCACACTTTGTTTTTAGACAATCCATTCTCACTCTAATTATCATTCCTATTTTTCCTTTTCCTTTTCTATTGCCATCTTATAAGGTTATTTGTGGGTCTGCAATGCAGTGTCAAAATACCAAACCTTCAACTTTGAGGGCATGATACCATGTTGACACTTACTGCAATGTGTAAATATATTATATATCTCAGGACCAAGAACACCAAGCATTAATATTATAGACTCATACTTACGCTGAGAACCCCTTCCATTTCAGCAGAAACTCCACTCTTCCCTTCACCACTCTGCGGTCCAAAACCTTCTCCACCACATACTCCTCCTCCTCTTCCACCTCCTCCTTCTTGCCCTTCTTTCCTGCTCTGGTCGCCAGCTTGCCGTCTGCTGAAGGTGCCTTTAGTAGACCCAAGGGGGGGGGGACATGCAGAGATAATGATACAAGGGTTAGAAAAACTAATGGGAGGTGTGAGTGAATTCTAGTTGACCATGTTTTACTATATTAAAATCTTCTGTTTGAATGGAGAAAATGCAAGGGCTGATGAGGGGACCAATCCATAGGACTCAAGAGTGTCAAGTATCTCCTGCATTCAAACTGAAAGAACTACTAAAATGTAAGGCCCAAAAGTCATTAACTGGAGCAACAAGCTACATGCACAGTAGCCTGGATCAACCACACTTCATCAAGCAGAACATCTCCAGATGTTCCTGTGTGAAAATGGAAAGTTCAGAAAGACGTTTTGATGGTGCAACAAGGCCGGCCTTTTTGAGGTGCGACATGCAAAGGCCAGTAAAATGTTTATGAGTATGTAGCGACTCTATCGACGTGGGTAGCCGGTGATATGTTTACACGGCAGTGAAAAAATTGCAGCTTGACTTAGTGAGATCCGCTCATTGCAACTTAATTGGTTGCACGTTTGCCGAGCCAGGATGAAGGATGCCTTCACTTCCGTAAATAAACTCCCAATGTATCATGGTTTGGATTTACCAGAGATAGACACAGAGACAAAGAGCAAGCGGCAGAAATGAGCGAAAACGTGATAACCATGTCCAGCAAGGTGTAGATAGCTTCCCCTGTACACCCTGGCTATGTCCACCCAAGTGTGGATAGCCAGGATGAACAGGTGAAGCTATGTCCAGCCAGGTGTAGATAGCTGGGATAAGTTCACGGCTTTCTTAAATAGACCACGGTATCCATCACAGATTTACTGATGCAGAAATGTAGAAGACGCATGCGTCATATGTTACACCCAATGAGCAGCAGCTTCTAATGGAAAGTAACGAGGAGGTGAAGCAGAAAGGAAAATACAGTTGTTATTAAACGGAGAGAAAAATAAGCAACAAGAAAATGAAATCATGAATATATTGTGTCTGACCAGTCTGCCATTAATATCATATATGGGAATATTGCTGCATTGTCACTTAATCTCAGGGGCGTCCGCACGCCAGGCAGCCTCAACACGCTGACGGCCCACCGGGAAAAGTCCTGACTCTCCCAATTGCCACTCCGCATCTGGGTGCCAGTGCAACCATTTCTAACCATCTAACAACTGCTATAGTAGGGTTTAAATCAAACCACTGGCTGTTAGCCCCTGTGTTCCGGTTTAACGAGAGTCCATGTTAACTGGCGACCGTCAGCCAAAAGCGTTGAAAACGGGAAGAGAATACGTAGCTGTCCGCGTGAATTCCTGTTTAATTTCTCATTAAAATGCTCAACATAACGCATACGTTACCTCTCTAATTTGTCTTTGGAGTCTAGTCTGAGGAAACTTGTCCGTTGCGTTTGAAACGCGGCTTGCTGTTAAGGAAAACAGTAACACAACGTTGCTCTTCCTGTTAATGTCTAGAATACGTTTTATTGAATACAACCATTTGTCTTCAGAGCCTGTTCAAGTAAACACATGTCACGTAGATAAGTATTTAGCCCTAAAAAGTAGAAAAAAAAAGAAAAAAAAATCGAACTTGGATTTTAACTCGTACCTTCTTGGGAAAATGTAAATGTCGCAGCAGCCCAACGCGGTGCGCCATGAGCCGTATGGCAAATTGGTGGGCGTGGCTTCATATCAACTCAAACTTCACACAGAGTGTGGTAAAATGAGGACGCAGCCAGATCCACTTGTGACCACACTGCATGCAAATAACTCACAGGCTGTTCTTGCTCAGAAATTGTCTTTATGTTTGTTAGATTCCCACAAAGTGTACATCTTGTATGTTTGTCTACGGTAATCACATTCACTGTCAGGCATCCCCCGCTCTGATCCTGTTTGTTGTCTGTCTGTGCATCATTGTTCCTGTTGCTATGCAACCTGGGGAGGTGTGGCCTCTTTCACTTTTCACCTGTTCCTGTTCAGCCTAATCACCATCACCTGTTCCTGCTCAGCCTAATCACCAGCACCCACCTGTGTCTCATCATCATCACCACCAGCTCTTATACCATGACCTGACATCCAGTCCCTGTCGGATCGTTAGTCTTCTCAGTATGTGTTTGGCGCCTCATCTGACTTTTGCCTGTCGTCGTTTTGTTCCGTGTCTGTCTTCGTGTTTGGTAACGTCTGTCTCTCTGGCTTCACCTCCAGTTATCCTGCTACGGACCGTCAACACTCTTCACCCCCGGATTGTCTTCACTCACCTGCCGTCACAGCATTTCCCTCTGTTTCACCTTGGTTGGTCATCTGGTGCACGGATTAGTATCAATAAACTCTCATTGAACTTCTCCTTGTCTGCGTTTGGGTTATTCTGCCAGCCGGGTCTGACATTCAAAGCAACTTGAAACTCAAAATGTCCATCTCTGACAAAAAAAAAAATGATTTCATGGGATTCAAACTCCTGCCATTGTGGGAAAATATATAAGTCTCAGCTATCTCATACATAAAATCTTTAAAACAGGAGGCATTCAGATCAACTTGTGACCACTGTAGCTTTTAGCTACTAATATTAATATAATTTATATAGGCTATTTATGTTATTAGCTTCAACCTTGAGGTTACAGGCTATACTTGAAATGTGAAACTATCACAAACCAATTAATTATAAGATGGATATGAAATTGTTACACAAGATAATGGATAATCAGTTATAGAAAACACACAATATAAGGCCAGAAGTATATGCTAACGCAAACAGTGCACCTCTTTGTGATTATTGGCCATCCCATGTGTTTCCACAGAATTGACAATAATGTAAATTGCAGATGCAGATTAGGTGAGCCCATCAAGCCAAGTTTGCAGTCAATTAACTCGTTAGTACTCTTAGTATATAATGCTTTGCATAAGTTACAACAGTGTTGGAGGTAGGGAGAAAACTTTGTTTGAGAAACACAGAAAAGGAAGCAAAAAAGGATGGATCCAAAACTGGGGAAATAAAATTATGGACTTTAAAGTTCATAATTTATTCCCTTTGGGTTTGACTAAACACCAGTGATACTCCATTAAGAGAAGAGCTTCAAAGTTTGTACTTAAGGGTAAGTTCAAATCTCACATTTTCTCCATCACAATTATTTTCTGTTATACTTTTGAATAGATTTAGCTTTTTTTTTTTTTGCTCAGATGAAGTTTTTCACTATATAAGTCGGAGACGGCAAGACAAACAGGAGCATCTTGCAAAAGTGGTAGTGTCAGCCTCAGAAGCAGACACTATTTTTCGACAAATTCACAGCAGCAGCCTGGGGTCGCATTGCGGGGTTGAAAAGACCCAACACGCAATAATCAGCAGGTATTACTGGCCTGGAATGGAGGCTGATATCCGCAAATGGGTAAGTTAAAAGGGTCCCCCAAAATGACCTAAGTTTATTTACATGACGACCAACTGAACAAATTAATCAAATTGAAGCAATAATTTGATCCTAACATTTTTCTTCAGGTTGGTCAGTGCCCTGATTGCCAGGAAAAGCGTGCCAGTTTAAAAGAAGAAAAAAAAACGTACAACCCAATAGAGGTGAGGTTTTTTCTGCAATGAATATCCCATGCAGCTAAATGTGCTTATATGCTCCCTGTAGAGTGTGTGGGTGTGTTTTTTTTGTTTTTGTTTTTTGTGCATTTCACACTGAAATACTCAGCAAAATGGCTCGTTCCAGACATTGCTCTGAGGAACAGAGGACTTTGATTAAAAAGTTGATATGAGAGAGGAAAACATATAAAGAAGTGCAGAAGATTATAAGCTGCTCTGCCAAAAGGATTTCAGATGCCTTGAAATGGCATCCAACGCCTGACCGACGTGGGAAACAACCAAAGGACACATTGACTGGCCAACGGAGAAATGGAGCAACATTCTGGGGACTGATGAGAGGGAAACTGTTCTTTTTGGGTCTAGGAGCCGCAGACAGTTTGTCCTCCGACCCCCCTGCACTGAAATCAAGCCCCAGTCCACTGTGAAGACAGTAAAGCATGGTGGTTATGGGATGTTTTTCATACTGTGGTGTTGGGCTTGTTTATCACATACCAGGGATCGTGGATCAGTTTCAATACATCAGAATACTTGGAGTTAGCTCGCTCCACCATGGTGCCTTACTAAGTAAAACCAGAAGCATCGTTCACAGGATGTCTGTGTCCAAGTTCGACTGCTGCATTACCATTGTTACGCTGTGTGTATGTGTGTTAATAAAGTTTGGATTGAATATCTGTGTGGCCTTGTTGTTGCTGGCCTTGACCTGCTCTCTATGGAAAGACCAGGGAGATACAGTGAGGAAAATAAGTATTTGAAAACCCTGCTATTTTGAAAATTCTCCCACTTAGAAATCATGGAGGGTCTGAAATTGTCATCGTAGGTGCATGTCCACTGTGAGAGACATAATCTAAAAAAAAATATCCAGAAATCACAATGTATGATTTTTAAACTATTTGTATGGTACAGTTGCAAATAAGTATTTGAACACCTGTCTATCAGCTACAATTCTGACCCTCAAAGACCTGTTAGTCTGCCTTCAAAATGTCCACCTCCACTCCATTTATTATCCTAAATTAGATGCACCTGTTTGAGGTTGTTAGCTGCATAAAGACACCTGTCCACCCCATACAATCAGTGAGAATCCAACTACTAACATGGCCAACACCAAAGAGCTGTCCAAAGACACTAGAGACAAAATTGTCCACCTCCACAATGCTGCAAAGGGCTATGGGAAAATGTCCAAGCAGCTTGGTGAAAAAAGGTCCACTGTTGGAGCAATCATTAGAAAATGGAAGAACCTAAACATGACTGTCAGTCTCCCTCGGACTGGGGCTCCATGCAAGATCTCACCTCGTGGGGTCTCAATGATCATAAGAAAGGTGAGAAATCAGCCCAGAACTACACGGGAGGAGCTGGACCTGAAAAGAGCTGGGACCACCGTTTCCAAGGTTACTGTTGGTAATACACTAAGACGTCATTGGTTTTGATTTTGTTTTTTTAGATTATGTCTCTCACAGTGGACATGCACCTACGATGACAATTTGAGACCCCTCCATGATTTCTAAGTGGGAGAACTATAGCAGGGTGTTCAAATCCAGTCCAGTCTAGACCTGCTCTTTATCTTTATGGAAGGCGCAAAGAAATAACTGTTAAAATTGAATTGAATATCTGCGTGGCCTTTTTGTTGGCGGCCTTGAGCCAGGCGGTAATAACCGGGGGATGGTCTGGGATTGGTAGTGCTGGAAACTTTGAGGGAGTGTTTGACTCCCAGTTGAACTTGATCTAGTATCTGTAGGGGTCATCAGCCTCTCCGACTCAGGGGATTGGTTGGCACTCTTTGTTTCTTAATTAGATCAAAAATAAAAATGTGATAACAAAAAATAATACTTTACATGAGAACAATAATCCAGAAAAACAAAGTGTGAATATATTGTTGAATCTGTTACGTTAAATTGGTAGTACATTACAATACACTTGACTGCACATTATATGAAAGGCACCGAGGAGATTATCCACAATGACTTTTTCCCGGCCTTTATTTATCCGTGTTGCCCCCCCGGCCACTATCAGAGGGCCGCAGTTTAATTGACTACCGGTTTTTCTTTGAGGAATTACGGTATGATATATAAATCCTAAAAGACATTTGTGAAACCCTCTGTGTGCATACATAAATATTGAGATTAGATTTCTGGGACTCTTCAGTCTGGAGTACCCTCTTTCCTTCACTCACCTCCTCCTCCCTGACACCTTTCCTTTTGCCCTCCTTCTTCTTCTTCTTCTTCTTCTCCGTCTCCTTGTGTTTCTGCAGGTACTCGGTGATAAAGTCCAGGTCCAGGTTGTCTTGCGGCTCCCATGTGTTATCCTCACTGGAAAGGTGAGTGCAGACAGAAGAACATTTCCTCACACTTTGTTCTTAGACAATCCATTCTCACTTTAATTATCCTTCCTATTATTCCTTTTTTCTATTTCCATCTTGTAAGGTTGTTTGTGGGTCTGCAACGTAGTGTCAAAATACCAAACCTTCAACTTTGAGGGCATGATACCATGCTGACACTTATTTGCAATATGTAAATATATATTATATATCTCAGGACCAAGAACACCAAGCATTAATATTATAGACTCATACTTACTCTGAGAACCCCTTCCATTTCAGCAGAAACTCTACTCTTCCCTTCACCACTCTGCGGTCCAAAACCTTCTCCACCACATACTCCTCCTCCTCTTCCACCTCCTCCTTCTTGCCTTCCTTTCCTGCTCTGGTCGCCAGCTTGCCATCTGCTGAAGGTGCCTTTAGTAGACCCATGGAGGTGGAGGGGGGGGGGATGACGACATGCAGAGACAATGATACAAGGGTTAGAAGAACTAATGGGAGGTGTGAGTAAATTCTAGTTTACCGTGTTTTACTAGATTAAAATCTTCTGTGTAAATGGAGAAAATACAAGGGCTGATGAGGGGACCAATCCATAGGACTCCAGAGTGTCAAGTATCTCCTGCATTCAAACTGAAAGAACTACTAAAATGTAAGGCCCAAAAGTCATTAACTGGAGCAACAAGCTACATGCACAGTAGTCTGGACCAACCACACTTCATTTGTGAAAATGGAAAATTCAGAAAGACGTTTTGATGGTGCAACAAGGCAGGCCTGGTCGCTTCTTTAAGGGAAGAACTGTAAAGATTCACAAAGAATATGTTTACCATTAGCGAGGGCTGTGCAATTAATATAATTTTGTTTTTAATATAGATTTTGACTCCAACGATCACAAAAATAGTACAATCGAGAAAAAAATGTTCTGTGTTGAAGAACACTCATTTTGTCTTGTGTTCTGAATGACACACGCATGCACACATCTGCCCTTCCCAAAGCCATCAAACCTCTCAGCAGTCAGGGGGCAAGGTGTGTGCATCCAGTGGAATTTAAAAAACTCAGCACGAGTAAAGATGGCAGAAGGAGGGCAGCAACAGCAGCGTTTGGTCTGCAAAAAAGGCAAATCCAACTCCGTTGTCTGAAAAAAGTTAACGTCAGCTAACTTTGCGGTTCCTCTGCCTGAGCCGCACAACAACGTGTTGTAGAGCCCAGGAGCCCTGGCTCTTATCTAACATGTGTCTGTGTAAATAATTTTTTAAAAAAGACAAAAATGGTTTGACTAAAACTTGGCCATGATACCCGAGTTCTCTTTGGACTAAAACGATAAATGGACTGTTCTCTTTAGCACTTTTCTAGTGTCAACGACTACTCAAAGTTCTTCTACATAATACAGCAACCATTCACACACAGAAGTACACTGTGGCCGAGGCTGCTGTACAAGTACACCCCGTACTCAGGGTTCAGTGTTTTCGACTTTGACGTAGGACTGCAGGGATTGAACCACCAACCTTCTAATTGGCAGGCGACCGCTTTTCTACTTAGCCACAGCCGACGTCTTTTAGTGTTGACATGTTGATGGCGGCCCACCACGGTATAGGGCAGACGCACAACAGGGTTTCTGCTATGTACACCGCCGCTCCTTCAGCTGGTCATGAAAAGTCATGAAGTCGTAATTACGCGACTCTGCAGAGCCGTCTGCTCTACTGGACTCGAGCCAACTGTCATCCGCTCTCTTTCGCCAAAGCAATTGGAATTGCCTAGTCTTACTATTTTGCATGTATGTATGTATGTATGTATGTATGTAATATGCACATGCATATTGTAATGACGAGAGTCATTTATATATAAATCTTAAAAGACATTTGTGAAACCCTCTGTGTGCATTCATTAATATTGAGATTAGATTTCTGGGACTCTTCAGTCTGGAGTACCCTCTTTCCTTAACTCACCTCCTCCTTCCCGACACCTTTCCTCTTGCCCTCCTTCTTCTTCTCCTCCGTCTCCTTGTGTTTCTGCATGTACTCGGCAATAAGGTCAAGTTCCAGGTTGTCTTGTGGCTCCCATGTGTTATCCTCACTGGAAAGGTGAGTGCAGACAGAAGAACCTCTCCTCACACTTTGTTTTTAGACAATCCATTGATTATTTGAGGGCATGATACAATGCTGCAATCTATGCTGTAGATTATTTGCATTCACACACATATACAGTACAGGCCAAAAGTTTGAACACACCTTCTTATTCAATGCATTTCCTTTATTTTCATGACTATTTACATTATAGATTATCACTGAAGGCCTCACAACTATGAATGAACACATGTGGCATTATGTACTTAACAAAAAACTGTGAAATAACTGAAAACATGTCTTATATTCTAGTTCTTCAAAGTAGCCCCCCTTTGCTTTTTTGATAGTGCTGCAAACCTTTGGTGTTCTCTCAATGAGCTTCATGAGGTAGTCACCTGAAATGGTTTCCACTTTACAGGTGGGCATTTTCAGGGTTAATTAGTGGACTTTCTTACCTTATTAATGGAGTTGGGACCATCAGTTGTGTTGTGCAGAAGTCAGGTTGATACACAGCCGACAGCCCTATTGGACAACTGTTACAATTCATATTATGGCATGAACCAATCAGCTAAGTGAAGAGAAACGAGTGGCCATCATTACTTTAAGAAATGAAGGTCAGTCGGTCCGGAAAATTTGAATGTGTCCCCAAGTGCAGCGGCTAAAACCATCAAGCGCTACAACGAAACTGGCACACATGAGGGCTGCCCCAGGAAAGGAAGACCAAGAGTCACCTCTGCTGCTGAGGATAAGTTCATCTGAGTCACCAGCCTCAGAAATCACAAGTTAACAGCAGCTCAGATTAGAGACCAGATGAATACCACACAGAGTTCTAGCAGCAGGCATAGCTCTAGAACAACTGTTAAGAGGAGACTGAATCAGGCCTTCATGGTCAAATAGTAGCTAGGAAACCACTGCTAAGGAGAGGCAACAAGCAGAATAGATTTGTTTGGGCCAAGAAACACAAGGAATGGACATTAGACCAGTGGAAATCTGGGCTTTGGTCTGATGAGTCCAAGTTTGAGATCTTTGGTTCCAGCCGCTGTGTCTTTGTGTGACGGAGAAAAGGTGACCGGATGGGTTCTACATGCCTGGTTCCCACCGTGAAGCATGGAGGAGGAGGTGTGATTGTGTGGGGGTGCTGTGCTGGTGACACTGTTGGGGATTTATTCAAAATTGAAGGCATACTGAACCAGCATGGCTACTACAGCATCCTGCAGCGACATTCCATCCCATCCGGTCTGCGTTTAGTTGGACCATAATTTATTTTTCAACAGGACAATGATTCCTAACACACCTCCAGGCTGTGTAAGGGCTATTTGACCAAGAAGGAGAGTGATGGAGTGCTTTGCTTCCACAGTCACCGGACCTGAACCCAATCCAGATTGTTTGGGGAGAGCTGGACCGCAGAGTGAAGGAAAAGGGCCAACAAGTGCTGAGCATTCTGGGAACTCCTTCAAGACTGTTGGGAAACTATTTCAGGTGACTACCATTCAAGAGAATGCAAAGAGTGTGCAAAGCAGTAATCACAGTAAAGGGGGGGGGTACTTTGAGGAAACTAGACTATATATGACATGTTTTCAGTTATTTCACACTTTTCATAATTCCACATGTGTTCATTCATAGTTGTGATGCCTTCAGTGATAATCTACAATGTAAATAGTCATGAAAATAAAGGAAATGCATTGAGTTATATGATAATGATATATATATACACAGTATATCAGGACCAAGAACACCAAACATTAATATTCTAGACTCATACTTACTCTGAGAACCCCTTCCATTTCAGCAGAAACTCTACTCTTCCCTCCACCACTCTGCGGTCCAGAACCTTCTCCACCACATACTCCTCTTCTTCCTCTTCCACCTCCTCCTCCTTCTTGCCTTCCTTTCCTGCTCTGGTCGCCAGCTTGCCGTCTTCTGAAGGTGCCTTTACTAGACCCAAGGAGGGGGGGTGGGGGGGGGACATGCAGAGATAAAGATACAAGGGTTAGAAGAACTAATGGGAGGTGTAAGTGAATGCTAGTTGACCGTGTTTTACTAGATTAAAATCTTCTGTTTGAATGGAGACAATGAAAGGGCTGATGGGGGGACCAATCCATAGGACTCCAGAGTGTCAAGTATCTCCTGCATTCAGACTGGAAGAACTACTACAATGTAAGGCCCAAAAGTCATTAACTGGAGCAACAAGCTACATGCACAGTAGCCTGGACCAACCACACTTCATTTAGCAGAACATCTCCAGATGTTCCTGTGTGAAAATGGAAAGTTCAGAAAGACATTTTGATGGTGCAACAAGGAAGGCCTGGCCGCTTCTTTAAGGGAATAACTGTAAAGATTCCCAAAGAATATGTTAACATTAGCCATCTTATATCTAACTGGGATGTTTTGGGAGTGATTGGAGCAGGATTGCTGAGGACAAAGTAATGTTACACAGACTGATAAGCCATGGATGCAACACATTGACATAGTGTGTGTGTGTGTGTGTGTGTGTGTGTGTCTGTCTGCTCTCTGTCAACATGCACATGTGTTTCTTCTATCAGGGTGAACAGTTCCTTCCTGAGACTATGTAGCAGAGCCAAAGTCGTTGCGTCCAGAGCTCAGCCCCGCCCACGACTATTCTGATTGGTTTAAAGAAAACAAACAAGCCAAAACATTTCTTCTACAGTAAAAGAACGAAGCAAAAAAATCCCAGTTAAAGCTGTTTTTAACTTTAATAAATGAAAACATCTTTCTAAGAGACAACAAGGAATCCTGTTAAATAATCCTGATTTCAATAGAAACCAAAGTAATTGGGATTCATATCTCTTTCCCTAACGTACGACACGGAAAAGCTTCAAATGATCACATTTCAGAAACATAAAAATCAGCAATTGTTTGTTTGTTTGAAGATATATTTCAGGCAACGCATTAAAGCTTGGTCTATTTGCTGGAATGTTCCAAGGTAACTGTTGGTAGCTAACGTTAGCAGATAAGCCCGTTGACAGTGTTGAGTCATGAAAAGTTAAAAACAATGTACTTATGCTAAAGTATGCTGCAGTCGGGTTGAGAAGATTTGATTTAATTCAGAGGTGAATGCTCCATATCAAGCTGTTTAATTATCATCTGTTGTCTCAGTGACGAGTAGATCAGGACGGCCCTATTGTCCCCCCCCCCCCCCACACTCTAAAGAAATGATTAAGTCAAGTCTGGCATCTCACATATAGAAAGAAACCTTTTGCTTCACACCAGGAAGTAACCTTCTGCCCCCCCCCCCCCCGCTGTCTTAGACTATAAGACGATACAATTTGTTGATTGTCAATTTGTACAGTTGATTAACTGTATTTTTGTGTCTCTTTTATGTAGTGTTAACTAGCATGTTAGTTAGCAGTAATTAGCCTGTGCCTATGTTAACTAACATTTTAGTTAGCAGTAATTAGCCTGTGTCTGTTAATGTTAACTAGCATGTTAGTTAGCAGTAATTAGCCTGTGCATATGTTAATGTTAACTAGCATGTTAGTTAGCAGTAATTAGCCTGTGCCTATGTTAATGTTAACTAGCATGTTAGTTAGCAGTAATTAGCCTGTGCCTATGTTAATGTTAACTAGCATGTTAGTTAGCAGTAATTAGCCTGTGCCTATGTTAATGTTAACTAGCATGTTAGTTAGCAGTAATTACTTACGGTTACAACTTTCAGACAGGTTGCTCACGTCACATTTACGTCAGTTGGAGGCTGCGCAGTAACGCTCAGCATCACCGGAAAAGCGCTTCTAATAGACTTCACTGGTCTCCATGGAAACAACGGGACCTGTTGGTCCACTTCTTTAACTGTCTATGGTTTCACTCACTCACTTAAAATAACTACTAACTGGCTCTATTAGACTACAAGCTAGTGCTAGCTTGTAGGCTAATAGAGCCAGTTAGGTCAGTTGGGTCAGTGTTTTCTTTCTTTCATTCCAATTTCAGGTCTGTCAGTCACAGTGAAAACCGGGGACATTTCCGGGGACAGGTCACCAAAACCGGGGACTGTTCCCGGAAACCGGGGACGTCTGGTCACCCTCCACAAGGACTTTAGCTTGTGCTACACTAACTGCTAACGATGCTAACGGGCTAACGATGCTAACAGCCGTTGGTATCATAACTTTAACAAACTGTATGGATGTAAAACAATATTAACACACACACACACATATGTATGTTTTTCATATGTTTACATATGGAAATGAATGAATGTATGAATGTTTACCTTCCGTCTGGTTCAGTAAATGCAGCTAATCAGCCCCGGTAAAGATAACTGATTCTCTTCATAATCCCGGATAACGGTCGCCGAAGGCCCGCCCCTCTGCCCTCACATCGACAGCTGATTGGACGGGACGTTAACAGCAACCAATAGAATTGAAGTAGGTCAACAGATTTTAAAACACTGTATTTTTACTGTAACGCTGAACATATTCAAAATAAATTATTTAACGGTTACAAAAAACAACAACGGAAAAACTACAAAATAATATGTAATATAGAGTATACATAATTAAATCAACCTGACATGTGTGTAGTAATAACAATAACTGAACTTTTCTTTCATAAACATAATATTAATATTTAAAATCCTGAAAATGTAGAAAGTATATGTGTGTGTGTGTGTGTGTGTTAATATTGTGAGTACATTTCTTGAGTTATTATTGTATGAAATTATGGTTTAAATTATGATAAATGTATATATTAACTCAATGTTCACATCACTCCAGTTCGGAGGTCTTTACACTTTTTTCCTGCCCCTCAAAGAATGTATTTCAAAATGCTACTGCATACACAGAACCACGGGGGGATGGAGTCCAGGTTGAAATATACACAAGTTATACTTTAAATATTAACAGATTATTAAAATGAAAAGTGGGCGTGTACAGGGAGGGATAAGAGGCTGATTCACATATGCACACTTGTAGGTAATATGTGATTTATAAACAGAATATTACATACAGATGTGCATGCACATGGTTTTATCAATCTGATTTATTTTTGGCTTTTAGGTGTACGTACACTTTCCGTAAGGATCCTACATGCAGTTTTATAAATAAAACCCCAGATTATATGGATTATGGTGGGTTTGGTGATAGTGCTCTATAAAAGTAGTGATTATTTACATGGAGTCTGGTGGAGAAATGCTGTTCTATACACGCTAAAAGTAGTGATTATTTACATGGAGTCTGGTGGAGATATGCTGCTCTATACACTAGAAGTAGTGATTCTTTAGATAGATAGATATTCATTGATCCCAAAAAAATGGGACATTACAGTGTTACAGCAGCACACAAAATATACATACATACAATATACATGAGATAATAATAATAATAATGACAAAATATAAGAATATAAGAACAAATATTTAAATATGTACAAGATGGGAAAAACAAAATCTGCAACTGTTTAAGTATGGTAAAATGTAAATGATCCAATCGTGCCGGTTGCCCTTATTGCAATATTGTGGTGTCTCAGAGTCTCATCTACCCCCCAGGGATGACGCGTTGAAGAGTTTTATTGCCTGTGGTAGGAATGATTTCCTGTAGCGGTCCGTGCTGCATTTAAACTGTCGGAGCCTCTTTGAGAAGGAGCTCCTCTGTTGGACCGGTGGGGGGTGGAGAGGGTGGTCAGGGTTATCCATGATAGATAACAGTTTGTTCAGTGACCTCCTCTCCACCACAGCTTCAAAAGTGTCCTGTTTGCAGCCGATCACGGAGCCAGCCTTCCTGATCAGTTTGTTCAGTCTGTTTGTGTCGCTGGCTCCGATGCTGCTGCCCCCCCCAGCAGATGGCGGAGGAGAACAGAGCGCTGGCCACAACAGACCGGTAGAAGATCTCCAACATCCTGCTGCACACGTTGAAGGATCTCAGCTTCCTCGGGAAATAGAGTCTGCTCATCCCCTTCTTGTAAACAGCAGTGCTGTTGATCTTCCAGTTCAGCCTGCTGTCGATGTTGACACCCAGGTATCTGTACTCCTCCACCATGTCCACGTCACTTCCCAGTATGCAAAGGGGCTGCGGAGCCGTTCCCTTCCTCCTGAAGTCGATCACCATCTCTCTGGTCTTATCCACGTTCAGAAGCAGGTGATTCTTACCAGACCACTCCACAAATTCATCCACCAGTGCCCTGCACTCTCCCTCCTGTCCATCCCTTATACACCCAACAACTGCAGAGTCATCAGAAAACTTCTGTAGATGACATGACTCTGAAATCTTTGGTGTATAAGGTGAACAGAAAAGGAGACAGCACAGTCCCCTGTGGGGCCCCCGTGCCACTCACCATCTACTCAACATCAGATGGAACACGGTCCAGACCGACAAACTGTGGTCTGTCTGTCAGGTTGTCAGTGATCCAGGAGACTGTGGACGCACCGACACCCATCACCCGCAGCTTCTCACCTAGTAGCACAGTAAATGGGTCAGTAAAACAGTAATATTTTTCATTCATGTGTACACTGCCAAGAATGAGAGACAAAACATATTTGAAGAACCTTAAAGAAAGTCAATTTTCCATTCATTTTTACAATTCTATGTATAACTATGCCCTAATTGACTGAGAAGAGAAGGCATTGCTGTGGGTTTTTTTTCAATTGTTGTTCAACCCTTTTCAAATGGTAACAGGACATAGTTCTCACTTCAAACCATAAGCCTGATTCCACTAGGGATTGAACCCAGGACCTTCTGCATGTAAAGCAGACGTGATAACTACTACACTATGTAACCTCTGACGTACTGCCATCTTTAACATAATCAGAACAATACAGTAAAAATAATGGCTTGAGGTGAGGTTCTGAAAAGACATGGGCTTATATTTTATTATTTGCATTGAATTCTTTCTAAAGACTTTTTAAATGACAATTGCCAGGTGGTACCAAATCCATAGTTCTTACTTTAAAGCATAAGTCTGGTTCCTCTGGGGATTGAACCCAGGACCTTCTGCGTGTAAAGCAGACGTGATAACTACTACACTATGGAACCTCTTTAATACTGTTATTTTTAACATAATCAGAACCATACTGTAAATAAAATGGATGGAGGTCAGGTTCGAAGAAGTGAAACTAATGCAAGAGCACTGAAGAAGTCTTTCAGATAGACAATATGTCTTTGGAGCATGTTTTTTTTGATTGCCGAGTATAGTTCACTCCAATTTTTAAGACTTTTCAAGGGACGCCTGCCAGGTGATAACAGGACATAGTTCTTACTTTAAACCTTAAATTTGGTTCCACTGGGGATTGAACCCAGGACCTTCTGCGTGTAAAGCAGATGTGATAACTACTACACTACGGAACCTCTGTGATATGGCTTTTCTTTACATAACCTGCATATAAATGTGACCTGAACCATAGACTGTAGAATTAGCTGTACTGTAGCTCCGGTTCTGAAAAGTGAAAACAATGCAATGGTGAACGAAGTGAAGTGAGGATTCTTTTCAGCACTGTAGCCAGGCTGACGGATGGTCACAGCTCTATTGAGCCAAGTATTCCCATAGCTCTTAGTAGTAACGACTTTATGAGATTCGTCAATGATAAAATTACAACTATTAGGAGCAAAATTCACCAACACCTGCCTTTAACTGGCACTGACTTATCTCTAAACTCAGGAACCTTAGAAACATCAGTAAAACCAGATACGTGTTTAGACTGCTTTGCTTCACTTGATCTTTATCAATTTAATTCAATTATTTCTTCATCTAAACCATCAACCTGTTGTGGGTCTGCTGCCTTTCCTGTTCCATCCCCCCTCCTTTCCCCAGTGTGTCTGTGTTCTGTCCACCACTTGAGGGCGTCCTAGAGGTACTAGGTCTACCAGCTCAGCTGCACCACATCACCATCATCTGTCTACCAGCACAGCTGCGTCTCATCACCATCACCACCACTGCAGTATTTATACCCGGGCTGACCACCTCTTCAGCGCCAGTTCGTTACATACTCCCAAGTGGTAACTAGGCCAGTCACATAGTATTGTTGCTCCCTAAACTTGCTAGTTGACTAAACCTTGTTTCTTTGTTCCGTCTCAGATGCTGAGTTCCGTCTCTGCTCTGTGCAGCTTCCCCGGATTGGATTCCCACCTACACCTTCACCGTTGCCTGTTCCTTGGTTATTGTGTGTTTTTTGGATTAAACCTTTTTTGTTACTCTTTTTTGTGTTCCTGTGTTGTTCTGTGTCCGGGTCCGACTGAAACCCTAACAGAACGAACTGGCCAAATGGACCCCGCGGAGACACCACAGGATACCAGCGGGGAGAGCGCCCAGCGGGCTCTTCACTCTCAAGGACTCCTGCTCGGACAACATGACCGGCTTCTCCACACGTTGTTGGAGAACAACCAGCTGCTCATCGCCCAAGTCACCAAACTAACTGAGCAGGTAGATAAACTGTCTGTCACTCCCTCTGCCTCACAGCCTGTTCCACCTGCCCCCCCAGTCATGACTGCTGCTCATCTTCACCGCGAGCCTCCCATCTGCTCGCCTGAACCTTTTTCTGGAGATTTGGACAAATGCCGGGGGTTTCTTCTGCAGTGTGGACTCATATTCCGCCAACGCCCGCTGTCCTTCGCTTCGGACGCGTCCAAGGTACATTACGTCATAGGATTACTCAGGGGCAGAGCACTAGCTTGGGCAGAAGCAGTGTGTACTAGCCGTCTCACTACTGAGATCTCTTTTAAGGACTTTGCTGCGGATTTTACCACTGTTTTTGATCACCCGGACTATATTGGGTGTGCAGCTAAGCGGTTGCTTAGCCTCCGTCAAGGAGCTGACAGTGTGGCTGACTATTCGGTGGGTTTCCGGACACTGGCTACTGATTCCGGCTGGAACGAGGAGGCACTACGTGGGGTGTTTGTTAATGGATTATGTGAAACGGTTAAGGATGAACTTGCACTCCGGGATGAGCCCGACTCCCTTAACAACCTTGTTTCCCTAGCCATTACGCTCGACAACAGGTGGCGAGAGAGACGACGCGAGACAGGCAGCCGGCCGGATCCCGTCAGACGGACTACTGCTCCGACCAGGCTTCGCCAACCGTCCTCCCCTACGTTTCCAGCTACCTCGCCGGTGGACTCATCCGGGGACTCCGCAGTGGAGGCAATGCAGCTGGGTCACACCCGTCTCTCTCCTGCTGAGAGACGCCGTCGCATACAGGCAGGTGAGTGCCTGTATTGTGGTGATCCCACTCACCGTGTGGCTACGTGTACTATCCGGCCAAAAGACAAGGCTCGTCAGTGAACGTGGGGGTACTGACGAGCCCTATCCCTACTCCTGCACCCACTGCACTTCGTCTCCAGATGCCTGCCACCCTTCAATTTGAGGACCTTTCACTGCCCGTCGCGGCTCTTATTGATTCGGGTGCTGAGGACAATTTCATGGACGTTAGCCTAGCCGAGCAAGCTGGTTTCCCTACTGTGCCCATAGAGACCCCATTCCGGGTCACCGCCATCGACGGCCATACATTGGCTCATATCACCCATCAGACTGTGCCCGTCACGGTGATCCTGTCCGGGAACCACCGTGAGTCCATCTGTTTTAGGATTATGTCGGCCTCTTCCACCCCGCTTATCCTCGGATTCCCGTGGCTTAAAATCCATAATCCCGTTGTTGATTGGCAGCGTCTCAAGGTCCTTAGTTGGAGTGACCGCTGTCATTCCGTCTGCCTAGGCTCTGCTGTCCCACCCGCCGAACGTGACCCTGCCGCGGCGGTGACACCTCCGGACCTGTCTTCGGTCCCTCCCGACTACATGGGTCTTGCGGAGGTTTTCAGCAAGGCCAAGGCCCTATCGCTTCCTCCCCATAGACCTTATGATTGTGCCATTGAACTGCTCCCCGACGCCCCTTACCCCGCTAGCCGCTTGTTTAGTGTGTCTCGGCCTGAGCGGGAGGCCATGGAGAGGTATATAAGGGAATC
This sequence comes from Etheostoma spectabile, assembly GCF_008692095.1. NCBI lineage: Eukaryota > Metazoa > Chordata > Actinopteri > Perciformes > Percidae > Etheostoma > Etheostoma spectabile. The sequence goes on along the minus strand of NW_022604469.1, from coordinate 43,667 downwards.
CCTATCGTCCGGCATCATCCGTCCTTCTTCGTCCCCGGTGGGGGCGGGGTTTTTCTTTGTGGAGAAAAAAGACAAGTCACTGCGCCCCTGTATAGACTATCGGGGGCTCAACAACATCACCGTTAAAAATAAATATCCCCTGCCATTGATTAATTCCACCTTTGAGCCTCTACAGGGCGCTGCCATATTCACCAAACTGGATTTAAGGAACGCTTACCACCTCGTTCGTGTCAGGGAAGGTGACGAGTGGAAGACCGCCTTTAACACGCCTCTGGGACACTTCGAGTACCTGGTCATGCCATTTGGACTAACTAATGCTCCAGCTGTCTTCCAGGCACTGGTCAATGATGTGTTGAGGGATTTTCTGAACCGTTTTGTGGTGGTTTACCTGGATGACATTCTTGTTTTCTCCTCTTCTCTCTCCGAGCATGTGTGTCATGTCCAGCAGGTTCTTCAACGCCTCCTAGAGAACAAGCTGTACGTGAAGGCTGAGAAATGCTCCTTTCACCAGCACTCGGTCCCGTTCTTGGGGTTCGTGATCGAGAGTGGACAGGTTTCGGCTGACCCAGAGAAGACCAAAGCTGTCGCCGACTGGCCCGCGCCTACGACACGTAAGCAACTTCAGCGCTTTCTGGGTTTTGCTAATTTCTACCGCAGGTTCATACGTGACTTTAGCCGTGTGGCGGTCCCTCTGACTAAGCTCACGTCCCCCAAGATCCCTTTCCACTGGTCTCCTGCTGCTGAGCATGCCATGTCTACGTTGAAACGTCTGTTTACTTCGCCTCCTGTACTCAAACACCCCGACTGCTCACTCCAGTTTGTGGTGGAGGTTGACGCTTCTGCGTCTGGAGTGGGGGCTATACTGTCTCAACGCTCCACTTTGGACCAGAAGCTCCACCCTTGTGCCTTCATGTCGAAGAAACTGTCCACTGCTGAGCAGCATTACGACGTGGGGAACCGGGAGCTGCTGGCGGTTAAGCTGGCACTGGAGGAGTGGCGTCACTGGCTCGAGGGTGCGGAGCTGCCGTTCGTAGTGTGGACGGACCACAAAAACCTGGCCTACATCCAATCCACTAAGAGACTGAACTCACGTCAAGCCAGGTGGGCCTTGTTTTTTGGTCGTTTCAATTTTACCCTTACCTACCGGCCAGGTACACGCAATGTTAAACCCGACGCTCTGTCACGTCTGTTTGACCGCACCGAGGACTCTTCCGAGCCGGAATCGGTGCTGTCACCCTCTCGGGTTGTTGCCGCCGTGCGCTGGGAGATCGAATCTCTGGTGAAGGCCGCCCAAGCTACGGATCCTGGTCCCGGAGACGGCCCCCCCGATCGACTCTTCGTTCCGCTGCCCGTGCGGTCTCAGGTATTACATTGGACACACACTGCTCGTTTTGCCTGCCACCCTGGCGTACAACGTACCCTGACTCTGCTGAGGCGACACTTCTGGTGGCCGTCGGCTGAAGCCGATGTCCGGGCTTACGTGGCGGCCTGCACCGTCTGCGCTCGGGGAAAGGCCTCCCACCAACAGCCTGCTGGTCTGCTGCAGCCACTCCCGGTCCCCAGCCGTCCCTGGTCGCATGTGGCCCTGGATTTTGTCACGGGCTTGCCCGTCTCTGGAGGTAATGACACTATTCTCACTGTTGTGGACAGGTTCTCTAAATCTGTCCATTATGTTGCATTACCTAAATTACCTACCGCCAGTGAAACGGCTGACCTCGTTGTCCAACATGTTTTCCGTCTCCATGGAATTCCTGTGGACATTGTGTCTGATCGAGGCCCACAATTCATTTCCAGGGTGTGGAAGGAATTTTGTTCTGCCCTAGGTGCGACCGTCAGCCTCTCTTCTGGATTCCATCCTCAATCCAACGGTCAAACCGAAAGGGCCAACCAAGACCTGGAAACCGCGCTCCGCTGCGTGGCCGCCCAGGAGCCCACTGCCTGGGCGTCTCTCCTGCTGTGGGTGGAGTACGCGCATAATTCGCTTACCACCTCGGCCACCGGTCTCTCCCCCTTCGAGGTGGCTTTGGGGTACCAACCCCCGTTGTTCTCTGCCCAGGAGAGGGAACTGGCTGTGCCGTCTGTGCAGGACCACCTACGTCGCTGTCGTCAGGTTTGGGTCACGGCTCGGGAGGCCCTGCTTCGGTCCACAGAGCGGTCCAAGGCGGTGGCAGACAGGCACCGGATCCCGGCGCCCCAGTTCCAGCCAGGCCAGGAGGTTTGGCTGTCATCCCGGAACGTGCCGCTGCGCACCGAGTCGCAGAAGCTCTCCCCACGGTACTTGGGTCCGTTCGTGGTCGAAGCCATCATCAACCCTTCGGCCGTCCGGCTGAAGCTGCCCGCTGCCATGAGGATCCACCCTACCTTCCACGTCTCCCAGTTGAAGCTGGTGTCGTCCAGTCCCCTTTGTCCTCCCGCTGACCCTTCTCCGCCGGTCAGGCTTATCGATGACCATCCGGCCTACACCGTCCGTCGGCTCCTGGACGTTCGGCGGCGTGGCAGGGGATTCCAGTACCTCGTCGATTGGGAGGGCTACGGGCCCGAGGAACGGTCGTGGATCCCGCGGCGGTTCATCCTGGACCCTCAATTGGTGGCCGATTTTCACCGGTCCCATCCGGATAAGCCTGGGCCGCCAGGTGGCGTCCCTTGAGGGGGGGGCTCTGTTGTGGGTCTGCTGCCTTTCCTGTTCCATCCCCCCTCCTTTCCCCAGTGTGTCTGTGTTCTGTCCACCACTTGAGGGCGTCCTAGAGGTACTAGGTCTACCAGCTCAGCTGCACCACATCACCATCATCTGTCTACCAGCACAGCTGCGTCTCATCACCATCACCACCACTGCAGTATTTATACCCGGGCTGACCACCTCTTCAGCGCCAGTTCGTTACATACTCCCAAGTGGTAACTAGGCCAGTCACATAGTATTGTTGCTCCCTAAACTTTGCTAGTTGACTAAACCTTGTTTCTTTGTTCCGTCTCAGATGCTGAGTTCCGTCTCTGCTCTGTGCAGCTTCCCCGGATTGGATTCCCACCTACACCTTCACCGTTGCCTGTTCCTTGGTTATTGTGTGTTTTCTGGATTAAACCTTTTTTGTTACTCTTTTTTGTGTTCCTGTGTTCTGTGTCCGGGTCCGACTGAAACCCTAACACAACCTGCCTCTTAGATTTCATCCCGACTAGGCTACTTAAAGAAGTTTGACCATTAGTCAACACTTCTTTACTAGATATAACCAATCTATCTTTATTAACAGGCTATGTACCACAGCACTTTAAAGTAGCTGTAATTAAACCTCTTCTGAAAAAGCCCAACCTTGATCCAGATGTTTTAGCCAACTATAGACCTATATCCAACCTTCCATTTCTTTTTAAGATTCTTGAGAAAGCAGTCGCCAAACAGCTGTGCGACTTTCTGCATAGCAACAGCTTATTTGAGGATTTTCAGTCAGGATTTAGAGTTAATCATAGCACAGAGACAGCACTTGTGAAAATTACTAATGACCTCCTAATTGCTTCAGACAAAGGACTTATCTCTGTACTTGTGTTATTAGATCTTAGCGCTGCATTTGATACCATCGACCATCTTATCTTATTATAGAGATTGGAACACTTAATTGGCATTAAAGGAACTGCCCTAAGCTGGTTTAAGTCTTATTTATCAAATCGATCTCAATTTGTGGTCCAAGATTGTTGAGCTCAAACGGCTCACACATTATGATTGCAGCCTTCACAGGAAGAAATAATTAGTCAGAAAGAAATAGCAACATTATAATTAGCCTGCCCTGCAGGGAAAGCACACCAGCTTACAAATTACCACATTGTCTAGCTAGCAAACTAGGTATTTACACTGTTTTCAAAGAGCACTTTTGCGGTTTGTTTTACCTCGGTTGCTAAGCAACCCAGGGGCGGTATCATGCAGTAAATACCTTTAACTGTCTATGGCAAATACAGATGTTTCATAAAAACAGTAAAAACATTCAGGGCTATAACATAACCTTATGTCTGCACTAAATAACCAAAACAGTGGCATTAAGATGGAATTTTTTAAGGTGTGTAAAGTCCTGACCATTCCCTGACCGTGAATTTAACCTGGGCCACAGCGGTGAGAGCGCTGAATCCTAACCACTTGACCATCAGGGAGTCACATGTATCAAGTTTATCTTTGGAGATGTGAGTTTCGTTTTCACTTACTGGAATGACACATATTGTTTTATGAGAGGAATGACTCCTGGCTAGAGCTTCAGAAGGCAGGCCATGACAGATTACACATCTGTCACATAGTCAGTTTGTATTCTTAAATACCAAGTCTCTTGCTGTTCCTTGACTAGTTGGCCACCCCTGCTTTGCATCGCTCCACGTAAGTAGAAAGCAATCTGTTATGCACCTTTGCATTGCACTAAAATGTCAAAATTTTGACCTGAATCCAAAATGACATTATTTGACACTCACATACATTGCTTTTCAGGTAGAAAATGTTGGTTAGGGGTTTAGTTACTGCTTGAAAAAATTAAAAGAATTGTTATTGAGATGGAGGCAGATGAAGTGTTTATGACCCATCAATGATGACAAAAGGATACATCCGCTGTCTGGGTCTGAGTTAAAGGAAATGGTACTCTTTAAAAGTGTTGGGGTTCTAGTGTTAAACTAATGAGGAAGAATCTGACTAATCTAAATCAACCAAAAACAAGTCCAGGAACTTACTCTTTCAAATCTTACACCTGAATATGTCAAGTCCTGACCATTCCCTGACCGGGAATTGAACCCAGGCCACGGCGCTGAGATCGCTGAGATCCTAGCCACTAGACCATCAGGGAGTCACATCCACCAGATTTATTTTTGTAGATGTGAATTTCCTTTGTGTTTAATTTAGCATCTTTCTCATCTTTTCTCTCATTTCCTCTTTTTTCCTTCCTTTTCCTCTTTTTCCTTCTTCCCTCCCTCTTCCCCTTTTTCGTCTTCTTCCCCCCCCATGAGATTATTGCTCCCCAGCTTTGACGCAATGGATAACGTGTCTGACTACAGATCAGAAGATTATAGGTTTGACTCCTGGCTAGCTCGTAGTGCTCTTTAGCGACAAAATCCCTTCTTCGTCATTTCCAACTTAACCCCCCAGGACAAACTCTACAAAGAAAATGTACATCTTTAAATAGCCAAATGATGAGTAATTATTGTTTCAAAATGTGTGTAAATTCATCTAAGCCACTAAGTGTCAGTCAACTACAGCAATAATCAAGCTCTTGTTGATGGTTTTCTGTTTTTGCTTGCTAATCATTTTTCCTTGAAAATAAATGTGTCCCTGAAGACAGAATCAGCCGTGCTAGATAAACCATCCATGAAATTTTCAATTCTTAGTCAACAATCAGGGAAAGCGGGAAAATATCAGTAGAGTTGATATTCAGAGTTCCCACTATGCTTTCACAACAACAAGGCCCTACTGGTTCCAAGTGGCCGTGATTGTATAGTGGTTAGTACTCTATACTCTATGGTTAGTTATTGCGTTGTGGCAGCAGCAACCCCGGTTCCAATCCGGGTCACGGCAAATTTGTAAAGCTAGTTCTCCATTATGCCTCCAAATTGTTCCATCCTCCGCTTCACTTTACATTGATAGAAACTGCAAAGCAGGGGGGGCCAACTAGTCAAGGAACAGCAAGAGACTTGGTATTTAAGAATACAAACTGACTATGTGACAGATGTGTAATCTTTCATGTCCTGCCTTCTGAAGCTCTAGCCAGGAGTCATTCTTTTGGAGGATTTGGCGATCTCACTGCCGCGGCCCGGGTTAAATTCCTGGTCAGGGAATGGTCAGTACTTTAAGGATTCAGGTGTAAGATTTGAAAGAATAAGTTTGTGGACTTGTTTTTGGTTGATTTAGATTAGTCAGATTCTTCCTCATTAGTTGATCGCTAGAACCCCAACACTTTTAAAGAGGACCATTTCCTTTAAAGCAGACCCCCAACAGCGGATGTATCTTTTTGTCATCATTGATGGGTCATAAACACTTCATCTGCCTCTATCTCAATAACAATTCTTTTCTTTTTTTCAAACAGTAACTTGTAATGGAAAATTACATTTAACCAATGATTTTCATATTAATTATTCATAATAAGATCTCAAATGTTCCTCAGAGTATATGACTTCTGTATCTGTCATCTGTGTGTTTCTCCTTGTAGGAGACAACTGGGTTAGATAGATAGATAGATAGATGTTTATTGATCCCAAGAAAAATGGGAAATTCCTGTGTAACAGCAGCAAAAATCAGTCACAAAGCACAAATATAAGTGTAAATGAAATACTTGGAAAAATATACATACATACAATATACATGAAATAATAATACGAATAAAGTAAAAAGAACAAATATGTGAATATGTACAGGATGGGGGAACAAAAATGTGCAACTGCTTAAATAATATGCTAAAATGTAAATTTAAATAAACCAAATGTCCAGGTTGCATTAGTGCAGTAGTGTGGTGTCCAAAAGTCTCATCTACCACCCAGTGATGACGTGTTAAAAAGTGTTATTGTTTGTGGAATGAATGATTTCCTGTAGCGGTCCGTGCGGCATCGAAGCTGTCGGAGCCTCTTAGAGAAGCTGCTCCTCTGTTGGACCAGTGTGGGGTGGAGAGGATGGTCAGGGTTATCCATGATAGATAACAGTTTGTTCAGCGACCTCCTCTCCACCACAGCTTCAAGTGTGTCCAGTTTGCAGCCGATCACGGAGCCAGCCTTCCTGATCAGTTTGTTCAGTCTGTTTTTATCGCTGGCTCCGATGCTGCTGCCCCAGCAGATGACGGAGGAGAACAGAGCGCTGGCCACAACAGACTGGTAGGGTTTGTTATGACTCCACACCATTTCCTTGAAGAATAGATGACGTGGAAACTGACAGAAACAGTTGTCTAAAGCGGTGTTTATCATAGTTGATCCTAGTTCGAGACCATAGCCTATCCAAGAGACAAGATGTCTTTTTTCAGCTAAGATAGAATGACCGGTCAAGAAACTTGAAACAAGGAGTGGCAGATTCAGAAAAATGTAAGAGCTCCAACTGTCTGCCTAAGGTCCACTTTCAGATTAAACCGTTTTCCAAACAAGGGATGTTTTTTTCCTCTGGGGGCACTAGATATAAAGAAGTGTGTTACTGATTGTATTCACACAGAAATGTGGTCACTCTGTAACTTTGTGCATTGTGAGAGCTGTTCTTGTCATCTGATTGTTTTTCTTGAGAAAACAATTAAACCTTTTCACCGAATACGTAGACCTTTAATTCAGTTTGCAGCCTGTCTTTATTTTGTTTCAACAAGGTCTCTTCTCCAATCCAAAATTCCTCCTTTGCTGTACAAGAAACTTCCACAGGAAACTTGGTGTTGTTGGCAGGATTTCAAGGAGGGATCAGATCGGGACTTGCTGGTGACTGATGAGGGCATGCATCCAGGGATCTGATGGTCACCTGCCTCTAAACCTCGCCAAACATCTTTGAGAGACAGAGGGTCAGAAACCACGGAGAGCTCTGCTGATTCAACTCTGAAATCCAAAAGACAAGGAAGCAATTTCAAACAGCGGGGGTAAGTTAAAGTTTCAATTCTGTCGGATAAATGATTTAAATTGGACATTGAGACTGTTTGTGAGACAAATATTGACTGTGTTTTAACTGAGGGATTCGGTGAAAGTTATCTTTTGTTTTGTACAAAACAGTTGAAAAGAGAAGCTAGTTTTTTTCCCAATTCTTCTGGTCACACTTGGCACTATTTCACAACTTTTGTCTGTAATTCTCTATTCTGTCGGGGCTTAACTCTATCTCCCCCACGTCTTCTTTTTTTTTCTTATGTATGACAAGAAGTATTATGCTTTTGGGTCGTCTGTCCATCTCTACATCAAAATCATTTATTCTTTATGGATCCCTGAAGGGAAACTCTGGAAAAGAGTACTCCTTCGAGCCGGAGTTGAACCAGCGACCTAAGGATTTCATCTTTATGCTTCTACAGTCCTCCGCTCTACCAACTGAGCTATCGAAGGGCAACAATCTATATGAATGCACTTCACATTGTTGTGAATGTGAAAACACAGGACCCCCTGGAGGGAATTTCTGAATCATCAGGGGCTGTAGCTCAGTGATAGAGCGCCCTTTCAGTCTCAATGCCCAGATGTATTACAAGATTTGAAGTGAACATGCATTGTCCAGCGATGGTGGTATAGTGGTGAGCATCGCTGCCTTCCAAGCAGTTGACCTGGGTTTGATTCCCAGCCATTGCAGTAGCTTTCTTGGAGTTGTGTTACTTGATTTTTTTTTACAAGAAGTCAGCAGAAAGGTTACTTGCCCAACCTGGTTTGATAAAATCTCTCTGAGCTGCATGACTATGGCCAAAATGATAACGACAATTACTTTGATCAATATGGAGATTATCACAATTATTTGCTGATGTTCTACTCCAAAGTGCTGGAAAGGAAGGATTCACTATGTGTTGAACCTCAGGTTAACAAGGAACAATCTCAGCAAGGTGATGGATGATTCTAGTTACTTCAACAAGTTCAGGCCAAATGACACAGCTGTAAGAGACCACGTTGGTTAGCTTCCAGTTTCTAAAAAATGTATATCTTTTGCTATGGTTAGGCCTCATATCCAAACTACTTTGGCAGATGTAGTAGTGTCGATGTAGCCTTGGTAAATAATTAGCAGCTGGTAGATAAATCTCTACTTTTTGGAATTATTTCTTTTTGTTGAGACTTGCAGTCACTTGCTTTAGAATCCTGGGTAGCTCAGTCGGTAGAGCATCAGACTTTTAATCTGAGGGTCCAGGGTTCAAGTCCCTGTTCAGGCGTAGAGTTGCACATTCTGCTAAATGAGTTGTCCATTTGACATACCTGAACACTTCAGACACTATCATATCATGTGTATTCCATGCATAATTCTTTAAAAACAATTGTGGCTGTTTTTCAAGCAGGTTTGTATCAAAACAATGTTGCTGGTACGTCTAAATGAACAATGGGCAACCTACATCCATCTTGCTAGCAGCCAAATCTCTGTACTCATCTCCTTGCTTGGATAGTATGTCCAAGGACATACCACATATGTTCTATAACCCTTTTCATTGGTTAGCTACCACTCTTAAATTAGTCCTTTCATTGTATCAATCTCAAAAATGACCAAAGCATGACAAATTCCATTTATGTGCCAGTGTTCAACCACTTGAATGTCACTGTATTTTCAGCATCAGTTGTGTTTTTTTTGTTTTTAAAACACCTTCCCCGTGTGAGGGTTGAACTCATGACCTTCAGATTATGAGACTGACACTGCGCCAACGAGGCAACAAAAGACATTGCAATGGTTGGGAAAATCTCAGAAAAACTAACAATTTGGTCTTTAATCTCAATAAAAACAATGTATCTGGAAACCTATGTACTCACACAAAGGCTAAAATTGACCCTAGATACTTTGTCATGACCCCATGAAAAGGCCAGGACAAAAGACCGTGTGCAAAGGTTGAAGGAAATGCGAGAATATGACCACAACAAAATAAATGATAATTCAATGATGGTGGTAGTCAGTTTAGTCAGTGGTGAATGTATATGCATGGATGAGTGTGAGGTATGGTGTCAGCGATTTATGCTGGACAGTGTAAAACTAACAAAGATGAGCGGGAGAGGTGCTGGACTGAGAGCACCTCTAGGGCAACCACAGATGCACAACCAATAATAAAACACTACTGAGTGAATGCGTTCAGAAAATGAAGAACATTGTTCAGAAACCTTAATGAAGCTTCATTTGACCATAACTATTAACCACCTGAACCTGGTAAAAGGTATGAGGTACTCATGCATAGCTAGCCAGTGATTTACTTACTGTAGGTGGTGGTTGGCATGCCAACGAGGCTCGATAATTTGCAGATGGGGATTCAGAGGAGATATAACAGTTTAAAGTGTAAAGTAGCTTAATTTTCTAAATTGTCCGCCTGCAGTGCCAACGAGAGCTACTTTGATAGCTGTGACTCCCTGATGGTCTAGTAGCTAGGATTCAGCATTTTTACCGCTGTGGCCCGGGTTCAATTCCCGGTCAGGGAATTATCTGGACTTGACACACTATAAAAAAATGGATGTGTAGAGATGGGCTTTCAAACAATGCACCTTTTGACATGTCACAGTAGGAAAAGCAAAGGTGTGAATAAAAATAAATTATGGCTCAACTCAATTTACATTTTTACAGTAGACATAAGGCATTACAAAGTCAAGAAGCTACAGTGAGGAAAATAAGTAATTGAACACCCTGCTATTTTGCAAGTTCTCCCACTTAGAAATCATGGAGGGGTCTGAAATTGTCATCGTAGGTGCTTGTCCACTGTGAGAGACATAATCTATAAAAAAAAATCCAGTCAGCTTCCCCAATTTCTGAATAACAGGAAAATAGCCTGATAAGCATACATGTGCAGCTTAACCTCAAAAAGTCATAAAGCAAATGCTTGTGGCTTACAGATCGAGCTATCACTTTATAGAGGCGCAATCATGGTCACACAATGCTCATACACGGCATTGGAATGTCTACACATTACAATTCTGAATAGTGATGAATAACCATTGTGTTAAACGTATCACTATTTGGAATTTTAATGTTCAGACAGAAGCTACATGCAAATGACTGAGTGTAATATCGCAACGGTTCAGGAATAAGTTAAACATGTTCTGAATGTATTCTAACAATGATAGCAGACTGCTGAAACACACCACTTTATCTCGAGCGAATACTTACCTGAAAACCATGGATATGCTATTAATGGCGCTGGTTTGAATGAACTTTTGGGTGCCCTGTCCTCCATCTTGATCCAGACTACATGGTGTATATGGAAGTCAAGCAGTTCAGGGACACCTTAAAACAGATGCGTCCCCTACTGGCGGGGGTGTGAAACGATTGTTTGTGCACTGATCAAACCACTTGAAGAAATGTGAAATGAATTAAGTTCTGCAAAAATCTTTTTATTTATAAATTTTTATTTTATGTATTTTCATCAAATACAACTAACAAAACAAAATAAAGAACACATGAGTTTTTTAGCAATCAAACTTTTTTTATAAAATTTTAGAAAGCCAATAATTTTAGAGTGAATCTAAATGTATACTTCGAAAAGTCAGAACAACCAAAAACAACCAAACGGGAACATTGTGTGAAGGTTCAGCGCAAACGCAGGGTAACGTTAAAGTTGGTTGGTTCTCTTAACGTTTAGGGAATGTTCCCTAAACGTTAGTTTTTGGTTTGGTTTGAACTGACCTTTAGAGAACCAAAAACTAACGTTCCCTAATGTTCCCTAATTGTTCTGTATCAGTGGGGCTCAAACTAGTAACACAACGTAAAATAGCTGTTACTGTTACTGTCATTAGAAAAATCCTGAGATTCAGTTGTCAGAAAAACAACCCCATGGATTAACACTAACTAAAATCAATCCAATGCCAAAACTCGAGTTAGACCAAAGTCAAAGTCTTACAGTAAGCAACCTTCTTTCCTCATGATCTTCTCCGTAGTACCGATGTTTCTTCTGGCATCTTCTGTGTTGTGATATAGAAGCAGTGGAAGTGGTTCCTTACACAGATTTGTCATCTTAAATACTTAATGCAGCCATTTCCACTCAACTCCACCTTCTTTTTGATCAAGTTTCAGTGGTCTTGTCTATTGTAAGTAATGAATGGCTTCATGAATAGACAACCATCATCCCAATGTATGCCATTAAAAGTCTATGAGTGGTCAATTAGAGTCCAATAACCTTCTTTTGGGCAACTCCTTTTTCCTCCAGATAGAGCTCATTCAGCATTAGAAAGTACCAGTTAGTGCTAAATATCTATTCCAAAACTCCCATTCTTTTATTTATTTAAGTAGCGGTGGACAAGTGCTGAAATGTACTGCCTCTGCATTTGTAAGTTTCTGATGATGAACTCACAACCAAGAGAACCCTAAAGATAAGCACTTATGAACACAATAATCATCAGGGTCTCCATTTGAGAGGATCTGAATGTGATTACAATGGCATCCAATGATTTTACTGATCGCTGGGGGAAAAAGAACATAAGGACTTTTGGGGAATGACTCGCCAGAACCAGGTTAGTAACAAGCACTTCTGGGACATGGAATCACACAAATAGAAAGATAAAGGAGAGAGGAGCTCAGTGTGTCAAATGAAGTTAGTTGATCATTTCTTTAATGTTTAATTTAAAATACTGCACTGTAACTTTTATTCTTGTGTTTTATCTTTTTTTATTTTTTAACTGTTTTTGTGTAAAGCACTTTGAACTGCCCTGTTGTTGAAAGGTGTTATACAAATAAAGCGGCCTTGCTTTGCCTTGAATAGGTTATCAATATTAGAGCAAATCAGTATTAGACTGGTTTTCATGTTGTCGTGGCCGAGTGGTTAAGGCGATGGACTTGAAATCCATTGGGGTCTCCCCTCGCAGGTTTGAATCCTGCCGGCAACGAAAGCAGTCGTTCAATGGTGGTCACACATTTCATTATACCTATAAGGCAGATGTGCCTTCATGGACAATGTAAAAATATCAAATAGGTACTGGAAGCATCTCTGAGCATTTATTTTCAGTCTCAATGCCCAGATGTGTTGTAAGATTTGCAGTGAACGTTATATTGTCCAGCAATGGTGGTATAGTGGTGAGCATAGCTGCCATTCAAGCAGTTGATATGGCTTTGATTCCCAGCCAGTAACTTTCTTCGAGTGATGATACTTGCTTTGTTTGTCAAAAAGTAACCAGAAAGGTTACTCTCCCAACCCGGTTATTTAAAACATTAGATCTCAGTTATATTGCACAAATAAGGGAGCATAACAATCAATCAAGCTGCCTCCATGAGGATCCACAGACATAGACATGTTCCACCTCCTTCTATTAAGCCTGTCTCTACAGCATCTAGGCGCCGCTGCATCACCTCCTCTACAGCTGGAGAGTTCGCATCTACGTTTGTGATAGTTTCTCACAGTTAGCAAAGCTCACATAAAGCAAATGCTTGTGGCATAAATATTGAGCTCCCTGGAGTGAGCCAACTCCCCAATTTCTGAGTAACAGGAAAATAGCCTGATAAGCATACATGTGCAGCTCAACCTCAAAAAGCCATAAATTAAATGCTTGTGGCTTAAAGATCAAGGTGGTGCTCATAAAACATTAGCTAGGTGCAATCTCAGTGGCGCAATAGGTTAGCGCAGTTGGCTGTTAACTGAAAGGGTGGTGGTTCAAGTCCACCCAGGGACCTTTGTTGCTCAAATAACCTGGAGAGAGCCATCTCTAGGATAAAAATAACCCAAGTGGCCTTATATTAGAAGGTGCAGTTCTGCAAACCATGTACATATCAATCCTTGCAGTCATTGGTATGCAGGTCGCTTGATGAAATACAAGCAAATACGAAAGGCCCCACACAACAGTGTTGTGATACGGGGCGTGTAAATGTATGTCAATGATCAAGCTTGTTGCTGTGACCAATAAACCACCAGCAAAATAACTGATACATCATCAGTTCCGAAAATTTCTTGGATGCCAAATATTTGAATTTAAAGTCAGAATCCAATTGACCTGTAAGAATACAATGCACGTCCAGCTTCTACATTTCCGCATGAGTCAGCTTCCCCAATTTCTGAGTAACAGGAAAATAGTCTGATAAGCATACATGTGCAGATTTTATTATTTCTTTATTATTGTAAAGTTTAGATAAACAAAGGCAAGAGAAGCTAACAAATGCTATAGCAACGTGGATAGCTACAGACTGCAGGCACCATCACATGAAGAATACACGAAGTTGAAGTTGCACAGCAGTGGAATGTGTCAAATAAAGTCACCGCAGTTAGCACGAATAGATACGAAATATGATCGCTGCTGCGAGCCTTCTGCCTTTAAACATGTACCCTGCTTTGCGCACGGTCTCCAGCGTTCTGTCACAGTGTCTCTGCTTAACAGTGCGTTTAACAGTGTCCTTGCAAAGTACAGAGAAGTTGTGGGGCACTCTAAACACAGTCCAGCAAGGGCTGCAGAGTTAAAGCAACAACAGATGAACGTGGACAGAAGGAGTCGCTTATGCAACACGTTCCAACCAGATGGAATTCAACTCTGGACATGATAAATACATTGTTTATGTAAACTAAACATTTTATTTAACTGCTACTTTATAAACAAAATGCTGGTAAGTTTTTGCAGAACTAATGTTACAGCACTTTCGTTCATATGGCAGAACATTTAAAATAAAATTGCACTATATACACTACTTTTGAATTCATTATTTCATTTTGCGATTAATTGCGATTAATCAGGGAAATTATGCGATTAATCGCGATTAAAACTTTTAATCGCTGCCCAGCTCTAATATATATATTATTGTGCTTTTATTGTGTTATCTATTTATTCTGTATTATCCTTTTGTGCTATATAAATAAAGTGGATAGGATTGGCTTGGATAATGTCAGATGATCGAACCTGGTGTGGAGTGCCGACTAAGATGGCTTCAGTCTTGGAGCTGTTTAGCTGCAGAAAGTTTGGCTTCATCCACACCTTCACCTCCTCCAGGCAGGTGGTCAGAGTGGAGGATGGCAGGGCAGCAGAGGGGGTTTGGTTTGTCCTGAGGTAGAGTTGAGTGTCATCAGCATAGCAGTGGAATGAGATTCCATGCCGGCTGATGACATGGCGAAGAGGGAACATGTAGAGGATAAACAGGGTGGGGCTGAGCACTGAGCCTTGAGGGACACCACAGGTGACATTGTGCGTCAGGGACTTAGCCTCTCCCAAGGCGACATGTTAAGTTCTTTCGGTGAGGTAGGATGAGACCCACTCATGGACAGAGTCAGAAACACCAATAAGGTAATTAAGACAATGGAGGAGGATGTTGTGGTCCACAGTGACGAATGCTGCAGTTAAGTCTAGGAGGTTGAGAAGAGATGGGGAGCCATCATCTGCAGTCATCAGCAGGTCATTTGTGACCCTGATCAGGGCTGTTTCTGGGCTGTGGCCAGGGTGAAAACCAGACTGATATTTTTCAAAAAGGTTGTTTTGTTTGAGATGATCCTGAAGCTGTCCAGCAACTACTTTTTTCAGCACCCTGGAAAGGAATGGAAGGTTGGAGATCGGCCTGTAGTTGGTAAAGACATCTAAGTCTAGGGTGTTTTTTTTTTTAGAAATGGCCTGATAACAGCTGTTTTCAGTGTTGATGGAACATGGCCTGCCTGGAGTGGTTAATGACCTTTGTGATGAGGGGACTTATGGCATGGAGGTTGGTTTTTACCAGGGCTGTGGGGAAAGGGTCTCTCATCTCTCAAGGACCTTGCATAGGACTTCTGGTGTTCTCAGTAGGCCTGCCTATGAACAGTGAGTCCTGAGGCCTTGAGGCGTCGCTCAAGGACACGTCCAGCTGTTTACATTTGCTGGAGTCCGTAGGGGTCCCCTGCTGGAGCTGCTGGACGAAGATGGATGGATGGAAGCAACCCTGTTCAATAGCTCATTGTATTCTTGCAAGACAGGCTTCTCTGTAGAAGGTGCTGTAGCTTAGTGGTTAAAGCGCCTGCCTTGTAAACAGGAGATCCTCGGTCCAAATCCCAGCAATGCTGGGATATGCTGGGTCATCTCTTAATGAAGTGTAGGCATGTCATTCTTAATAAGTGCAACAAAGTTACCAGTTGTCTAATTTTTACAGAGCAAAAAAGTGACATGTAATGTTGTCTTATATCGTAACATTATATGTGGCCACATTCAGCCCATTCAAAACAAGCTTTAAAAGCATTAACAAATGTGTTCAATCCATTTCCTTTCTCAAAAAACAAGGAATGATTTCTTTCAAAATCTAATATTGTCCACAACCCTGTTCCAGGGTACAAGCGGCCAAAATGCGTTTCCTCAGGAGGGGGGCTGGCATCTCTAACCCAATGGATAGTGGGGGCTTGGAGTAGAGCCGCTGCTCCTTCGCGTCAAAAAGAGCCAGTTGAGGTGGCTCGGCAAAGGGAAGTTTGGGGTCCCCTTCTTGAGCTGCTGGACAAAGATAGATGGATGGAAGCAACCCTGTTCATTAGCTCATTGTATTCTTGCAAGACAGGCTTTTCTGTAGAAGGTGCTGTATCTTAGTGGTTAAAGCACCTGTCTTGTAAACAGGAGATCCTGGGTCCAAATCCCGACAGGTGTAACGAAGTTGCATGATTTTCCAGAGGACAAAAGTGACATGTGATGTTGTCTTATAACATTATATGTGGCTGAAAACAGTCTATACCAGTGGAGTGGATTGCTGGCTTTAATAGGTGCAGGTGGGCTGCACGCTGTTAAGTCAGCCATTTTGGGAATCATGGTTTAGACTTCCACCAATGACACTCATCAAGGGTGCTGGTGATGACGGATGGCCTCGCGCCCTCTTACCCATCTCACCCCGGACACAAACTATTCCAGCTTCTCCCCTCTGGAAAGCGCTACAGAGCACTTTACGCCAAAACCAACAAAGTCAGGACCAATTTCTTACCACAAGCCATCACTCTGATGAAATATTTGCACCGCTCTTCTATGGCTTCTGAATGAGAGTAAGTTTGTTGTTTTGTCTGTTAGTAGTACACAAGGGGGTGCTGTGGCTTAGTTGGTTAAAGTGCCTGTCTAGTAAACCGGAGATCCAGGGTTCAAATCCCTGCAGGACCTTGTTGTTGCAGTCATTACCTCTGTTTGTCTACCAAATCCCCATGCTACTCATTAAGCCCTGGTAGCAAATGAAAAAGGTATGTTACATTTACACAGAAATACTACATCAACACAGACTTAAGATGATACATGAAAACACATGAAATTCAGTGCAATGCAAATTTAAGATAGTTCATTCATCAGGTTTTGTGGTTCTGTTTATAGAAACTACATCCTGTTATGTCGCGTGATCATACATGAATTTTCGAGATCCTGTGGGTCCTTGTGACTTCAGTGGCCCGTCAGGTGGGTGTTGATGGACTGCGGATCACAGAGCAGACACGAAGCGGAGTGGATCCGCAGTTGGTGGAAGTCAGGGGTAAGGCCTCCTGCACACTGCCTGTGTGGTGTGAGCATGGCATTTCTGTTGCGTGGTATTTTCTTGGTCTTTGCACACCAGAAACGTTTCTGACGTGGCGATGTTGCTGCTAGCCTTGTCTGTACACATGTGTGTTTCTCATTGACATGTGATTCAATAACTAGTTAATTGTTAATCTGGACTGGTTCGGAAATGAATCAGATCATCTAAAGGGGTGGATTAACCACCCACATTACACCTGAAATACCCTCAAGATTTGAACAATCCTTTGGAACTGAAATGCTTGGGAATCCCCATCAGTCATTCAGAACTGCCCAAGGTACTTGTGAGATAAGCTCTATCTTTGTCTGATTGATGGTACCAACTGTAATGGAATCTGAATGGCCTCAGTGGTTCTCCGCTGTAAAAACAGAACATATTATACAGCTTTGATGGCTGAGTGGTTAAGGTGTTGGGCTTGAAATACAATGGGGTTTCCCTGCGCAGGTTCATACCCTGCTCACAGCAATTTCCAACTACAGAATAAATAAGAAGTCAGTGACATATAGGGGATGATATTTCGAGAAATTACAGTTTATTGGTGGTGCAGATCCCTACGAGTTGGCTCCCTCTTCTTAGATCCATGATGACACGGTGATTGTTCTTTCAGTTGCATATCGCGATATAGTCAACTAATATCAAATAATCAATGTATTAATTTTCATTCCAGCAGCACTGAAGACGTTAAAATCAGGGAGTCAGTGCCCAAAGTGCCTTGGCTGGTAAAGTTCATGTTTATTTCACCTCTGACCTCAGTCAGCATCTAACACCTAAAACCCCACCCGACAGTGATGTCACAGAGTCCTGGTGTACACCTGGGCCATGTTCAGCCCCAACATAACAAGGTTTAAAAGCATTAAAAAATGGGGTTCAATTTACATCAATCAATCATTTCCCTTTAGATGTTTATTGCCCTTCGACAGGCCACAACTGGGCAAATTTAAGTAATGCTTGTTAATCATTATAGCAAAAACAAAGATACACACTATTTAGTAGAGATAACTCTTGTATTAACTGATTATCAGGCACTGCTAGGATTTGGACCCAGGATCTCCTGTTTAATGCAAGAATACAATTAGCTAGTGAATAGGGTTCCAACCATCCATCCAGAAACTCTTCCTGGGCTGAGAGACCGGGGAGACACGGAATGACAGTTCCTTCACTTGTTGTTGACAAATTTAATGTTTGAGTTTTTTGTTATGTTTAAACAAGGCCAGCAGGCTGCAGACCACGCTCGCGATTCTTGGGAGAATTGGCAAGCGGTCTGCTTGGATGATCTGACAATGGAAGATGTAGAAGATTTGTGGATAATTGGAATTCTGTTGGGAGGCTTTCTGGTCATGGGACTTGGAATCTCCCTAAATCATTGTAAAATTGGTAAGACAGCAGCCAGAAAATGTGCTCCAAGGCTGTCTGGGGAACTTTAAGAGGGTTTGAATGTATTGAACGAGAAGCTGAAGGTTTTACATCAGAGGGATTGACAATGAAGATAGAAGAAATGTCGAAATCCATACATGAATTGGACGCACGGATGTTGCTGAGGATGAGAGAGATTGACGGACACTGATTCGGACAATGCCACTGAATAAACCTAAATTGAATTTAAACTGATGGTCTTTTATGCCCCCCCCCCCCCCCCACCCTTTTATGCTTTTTGGAAAAACAACCTGCAGCTGGCCTCACTATCTCGTCCTGCGTCTATTTCTCTCCAAGGCCGGACTGAAATGAACTCTTTGCAACAACAACACAGACAGTCCGCCGCCCTACACCTCACCACACACACACACAGATCCACTTACACACACAAACCCACGTACACACATACACACCCCGTCCCTATCCCTACCCCCCTCCGACCTGACTTCCTCGGGGACCTTAATTTTGTTCTTTCATCTCACACCCCCAGTCACCTCAAAAAATCCCTTCATGTACTGTGTTTTGTCCTGTGCATCATGATCATTGTGTTTTTTTGTGTTGTATTCTTGTTTTTTCTTCTTCTCATGCTGTATCGGATGCTGGTAACTTTAATTTCCTTGCGGGAGTCATCCCAAAGGGATTAATAAAGCTAAGTCTAAGTATACTGTATGCTTAGCTTATACAAGGTAAAAGACAAATTAAGACTTAACATTATAGTTATTCATGGAGGTGCTGTGGCTTAGTTGGTTAAAGTGCTTGTCTAGTAAACAGCAGAGCCTGGGTTCAAATCCCAGCAGCACCTTCTTGTTTCAGAGATTACCTTTATTTGTGTCCCATCATCATGTCTCCCCAATCCCCATTAAGCCCTGAAAAAAAGCATGTTACATTTACAAAGAAACACTACATTAACACAGACTTAAGATAATATATGGAAACACATAAAATGCACATTTAAAACACAATATACACCAAGTTCATTCATCAGTCATTTCTGTTCATTTGGCCTAATTATGTTGTTTGTACACTTTGTACACTGAACAATGGAGCCTCCGCTACCTTCTACCTACCTACTTCAGTAAGCCAGAGCTCAGGGTTGTCTGATCTGGCCTCCTTTGGCAGGTGATTACCAAGCTGGAAACATTACTGGCCCACTGGTGCAGCTCGAACCCTCCGGAGGCTAGGAGAGCCTGTAGCTTTTCCACTAGCTGTCTGGCATTCCTTCATGTTGGCAGGCTCTGGAGGCAGTTATCCACGTAGAAACATCTAAACATGTGGAAGGTCCCATCAGGAAGCACAGTGTATGCTCAAGAAACTTTGTGGTCTTTGTCAAAGAAAACATTTGCAAGTCCTTCATGATGTTAACTGTAGAACACCAAAGGAGGAGCCAACAGAAAGGAGTTGCCTCATAAACACAGCTACTGGAGTATTTTACTTGCATCAACAAATCGACTGCAATCGGGTGCTACTGAAGGTCATCAGAGTGATCCTGCATAACTGTAAACACACCCTGGACACCTACGCAATACTAGATGATGGTTCTGAGCGCCCAATGCCCCTTCCAGCAGCAGCAGAGAAGCTTGGACTGAAGGGAGAAGTCGAAGATCTCACCCTCAGAACAATCCGGCACACAGACCTGTAGTGGAGCCAAAGTAGCACACTTATTAATTAATTAATTTCATTGGTTATCAGTTAAATAAAACACCTTGTGGGGATGAATGTGGGTCATTAGTCCACAGTTAGTGAATGGGCATTTTAAGCAGCTCTTACCATACAGTCAATTAAACACAACATGGTTCTTCCCATTGTGGCTACTATGTGGTGCGAGATGTACCACGATAATTTTTAAATCAATTATTTAAGCCGAAAATACCAGAAATGCGTCTCTCTGGTTGATGCGGCAGCCATTGTTGCCTGTTGCACAATGTGTATCGCTACCCCTCGGTTTCAAGTAAGCTGGCATTCTCCCTTGATTTTTTTCATTCATTGCCTATGGTTCCTAGGGCCATACACCCCTTACCCCTCGATCAAAAAAAGTATTGGGACAGCACTCGTTCTCACATGAACGCTCAAGACGTAGGGAAAGGGGTAGCGGTAAGATAGAGAAATGAGATTCAGCCTAAGACTTCCTGTGTTAATCTGACTGATAGGGTTATGGAACATAGTGGTAGACCAAGGCCTCCTATGGTAATCTGACTTGAAGAGTTTTGGAGCGTAGTGTTAGACTAAGACCTCCTGTGACGCAAACTAAGCAGTATGCTCTCCCTTTTATACCTCAGGCTATCGTTGACAGCACAACAAACACCTCAAACATACACATTTTACAGTTTTTATTGTACTGTATCTATACAGTATTAATGCTCCAGTTTTAATGGGTGTTACAGCGGGTATGAGCACAGAAGTTTCCATTTTAATGGATGAAATAAACATAACATAATGACTGTACCCTTCAGCAGGAGGAAACATTTCACTTCACAAACACATGCATTGTTAATTTTCAACAGCCTGGAAGTGGACTTAACATGGAGACAAAGCATAGCAATTAGCAGAGGACGGTTTTGATCCATCGACCTCTGGGTTATGGTCCCAGTAAGCTTCCACTGCGCCACACTGCTCTGCTGCCAGACCAGAGGCTGGAAGATCTGTGATTCACCAGTTGCACCAGTGGGAACCAGTGGCAACCAACGTTCCAAGGTAATCTGACTGTTAGGGTTATGGAGCGTAGTTGTAGACTGAGACCTCCTAAAAATGATTAATTTCAGTGAACTAGACATATCCAAGTTAAAATAGATATAATTAACCAAGTTTAAACACGTCACAAGCTATCTTGAGGGTTACAATTTTTATCATTTAAAATAGTTAACAGAGATCTGATTGTTGCGTGGTTATTGTAAATAGGTAATGTTTGTGAAGTATGGTATGGTTTTAAACAGAATGAGGGATTAATAAATGCAGCAGTAGCATGTATATAACCGTAGTTTTAGATGGTAAATGTGCGCACAAGAAAGCTACGGGATTACTGTGGGGAAATGGAGAATGGCTCGGTTAACTGAAGATTTCAAACATTGTGAAAATTAATGAAACACATGAACCTGTTAAACATATACGGGCATATAACATATACCTACAGTCTCAGTCTCTGGATGGTATAGGTAGCGTATCACTACCGTGACGGCCGACATGCACCCCGTGACAATTATTGAAAATTTTATTTCACATTGAACACTTATGATTGGGTGGTCATTAAAAACAGGGCATTGCGAGTACAGATATAAACAGCAGAGTTAGAAGGAGTCTACCAAGCCTCTTATGACTTTATTTACTTAACCAAGCGATGTCATAAGAGTTAACCTCACTTCAAGTCATCATATTGGTTGCCTTACAGCTATATAAACCTGGTCCAACAGTGGCACCCCCATGAGGTCCCTCCCGTTTGCCCCTCCCAGTTCCTTCAGATGGTGGCCTCCTCACCGCGTGTCCCCCTGAGACAGGACTGGCTCAGCTCCTTCTTACTGATCTTTGCATCCACCACATGATCAGTCATGGCTGGCACACCCTCCTGCCTGAGCTGCTCCGTCTTTGCCCGCCGCAACAGAGAGAGGTCTCCTGCATCCCACTCAAATATGCAAGCAGAGAGACAGCTCATGAAGGTGGGGTAGTGTCAGTGGTACACCCGACAGCCAGCCTTCGCATGAAGTACCAGATGTCCAGCCGTATGTGCAGGTCCGGCCACTCTCCAAACCTTGTCTGCACCTTGCTGGAGCGCTCACTGATGCAGCAACCACAGTTCACATACAGCAGCAGTGGGGGTGCAATAGCTGACTGATGATGTATCAGTCATTTTGCTGGTGGTTTCTTGGTCACAGCAACAAGCTTGATCATTGACATACAGTTACACGCCACGTATCACAAAACTGTAAGGCCACTTTGGACTATCTTTGGGCTGCTCTATGGTCTTCTGCAGAAGGATAAATCCCAGAGTTGGCTCAAAAGACTTGGCCATTTAGACTGTAAACAGTATGTTGGTGGGGGCATGTTGAAGAGTCACCTGGTTGTTAATGTAACTGGGAAGAGCTCAAAATTTGACAGCTATGTGATAGGCTTTGAGTTACATGGGGGATACACACTTTGCATTCAGTCTCGTAATCACCATAAAAATTAGGGATAACTGAAATTTGAAGTTGTGTTGCTGCAGTCAGCAACACAAGGACTTAATGTGGGCATCGTATGGCAATATTTGATCCGTTTAGACCATGAAGACAGTTATCAGTTTATTTCCCATCTGGCAGGGACATTTCTGGATTCAGGTGGACATTGTGGACAGAAACAAATAATAATATATATATTTGGGCTGACAGTTGAGAAACCTTCCCTTGGTAACTATGACAAGGATGACTGAGAACCTACTATATCATGACATGTTTAATTTGCTATATTATAATTTTTGATACAGATCCTACCAAACATCTGTCAGATCAGTCAGGATGGCCGAACGGTCCAAGGTGCTGCGTTCAGGTCGCAGTCTCCACTGGAGGCATGGGTTCAAATCCCACTTCTGACAACTAGTGTTTTCATCTGGAACTAATGTCTGAGACATGATATTGGGAGGAAAGAACACAGCAGTTCTTTGTACTTGAGAGGACGTGAATATGCGCAAGAAACACAGTTGCAAGTCAAGCATTTTGTGATCATTTTTAATGTCAACAGATGTAAACTTACTATATGTTTGTACACAGTAGACACATCTACTGCTGTATTCACTGTCTGTGTCAAGTCCTTTAAAACCTGTTCTTGACTTGCTTTTCCCCACATCCTTTCAACGCTTAGCTAACTAAATGACTTAAGTTGGCCAATAATTGTTGCTTTTTCATCTTTGTTGTGATTGTTGTGTGCCTTTAATAACGCACAAGTGGATGTTATAAAGAAACTGCCTAGCAAACCCTTACAACACTTCTAAAGGTTCCATGGTGTAATGGTTAGCACTCTGGACTCTGAAGCCAGCGACCTGAGTTCAAATCTCAGTGGAACCTGATTTTTACCCACAGCACAGGGGAAAAAGATCAACCTTTCAACGTTCCACATCTAGTTTAAAGTAAGCTTACAGGTTTAATGTCCTTGGCCACTTAGACTGTAAACAGTATGTTGATTGGGGCATGTTGAGGAGTCACCTGGTCGTTTATGTAATCCGAAGGAGCTCCAAATTTGACACTATTTAGTGGAAGTGATAGGCTTTGAGTTATATGGGGGATGCACACTTTGCATTCAGTCTTGTACTCACCATAAAAAGGAATCAATCCTGAATGGGGCAGTATAGTTCATCAGATTTGCTTGTTGAATGGTCTATTAGCTTTGGAACCCCCCTTTCCCCACAGATTTCAATTGTCAGATATGGGTGGAGGAGTGGGCACTGTGTCCAACCCTTTCTGTGTAAAAAAAACAATTAAAGAAGTCTCTTGGGTGAGAGACAAAACTTCTGCAAAGAACCTTTCACCAAGTCCAGTTCCCCTCGGCCTAGTTGTGAACTTTTGGGGTAATAGCATGGATCAGGAACCAAAACACACACATCTGGACTCAATGTGGGCATTGTACTTATATTTGACACGTTTAGACCATGAAGACAGTTATCAGTTTATTTCCCATCTGGCAGGTATATTTGTTGACTCAGTTGGACATTTTGAAGATAATTGCACAATGTTGACCCAATTGTCAGTCTATTTCCCATCTGGCAGGGACATTTCTGTATTCAGGTGGACATTGTGGACAGAAACATTGGTGGATCTTGATTCCCACCATAGGATTTAGCCTGTATTGCACATTGCCTTCACATCCCGCGCAATTTATTGCTATTGTCAAGCACATTGCCACCCTGGTGACTTTCTTCCATGTCTCCATGAACGCCCATATATTTGGGCTGACAGTTGAGAAATCTTCCCTTGTTAACTATGACATGGATGACTGAGAACCTCCTATATCATGACATGTTTAATTTACTATATTATAATTTTCGAGACAGGTCCTACGAAGCGTTAGTTGGATCAGTCAGGATGGCCGAGCGGTCCAAGGCGCTGTGTTCAGGTCGCAGTCTCCACTGGAGGTGTGGGTTCAAATCCCACTTCTGCAACTAGTACTTTCATTTGGAAGTCATATCTGAGACATTGTATTGAGAATACAACTCTTAGCAGTTCTTTGCATTTAAGAGGACATATATGTGAGTAAGAAACTCAATGGCAAGTACAGCGTTTTGTGAGCATCCTTATTGTCAACACATGTAAAGTTACCATCTGTTTGTACACAGTAGACATATCTACTGCTGTATTCACTGTCTGTGTCAAGTCCTTCAAAACCTGTTCTTGACTTTCTTTTTCCCACATCCTCTGAACGCTTAGCTAACTAAATGACTTAAGTTGGCTAATAATTTTGCTTTTTCATCTTTGTTGTGATTGTTGTGTGCCTTCAATATCATACATGTGGATATTATGAAAGAAACTGTCTAGCAAACCCTTGCAACACTTTTAAAGGTTCCATGCTGTAATGGTTAGCACTCTGGACACTGAATCCAGCAATCTGAGTTTAAATCTCGGTGGAACCTGTTTTTACGCTACAGCACAGGTAAAAAAGATCAACCTTTCAACTTTCCACATTTAGTTTACAGTAAGCTTACAGGTTTAACTGTGTAATATTCACACTGGTAGGGAGAACCAATGTAGAAATTATCATCTGGGTCAATGTTGTTTTCAACGTCTTGTGGTTTATGTTCTGTGTATTTAAAATTTTCCAAGTTCAGTTTATCATATGTAACAGATAAGTTTCTGTCCATGATCATTGTGTTTGATACGTCCAATTCAGTTTGTATATAGTTACCTTATGTAGGCCTATGTTGCTCTTGATTCATTCCTTCTTCAAACTTATCCAGGTCGGTGATGTCCCTGATGAGAATCACTTTCGCTGCCTGAAGTGCCATGAAGTTTGATGTATATTTTACAATTTCTTGCCCATGTTGCCTGGATCTTGTTTTGTTTCTGAGTACAAGTGCTTTCTTGGCAATATCTGCATTTTTCTTTGTGAGTTGATGTAAACTTGGGTGCCTTTTAATTTCCTTCCTTGTCTGAGGAGTGCTGACTTTTTATTTCTGTTGGTGAACCGGATTATTACCAATGGAGTGGCCGTTTGTTTTTGCTCGGAAGAGTATGACAATCCTCAATGTCCCTGCTATCAACATAAATGCCTTTGCTGTCCAAAAAGCAAATCACCTGTTGTTCCAGCGTCTCCTTCTCCTCCTCGAGAGCTTCCCTCAGCCTAGCAGTGGTGTATCCAGCGTCTGCGGCCACCCTGGCATAGTTCCGTTGTTTGGTTCTCAGGCCGCTGATAATCACATTGCATTGCTCGAGGTCAGCAACTCAAGTTTCAGAAAAGTAATCTTCTCCACGTTTTGCCCGTTTAGCGTTTGCATTTTACTCATCAGATCTATGATTTTTCCGCCGACAAGAAGTCCAGAGATTTCTTTATCTCCTCAACCTCATCGGGTAGGATTGCATTTTTCTTAGGTGGCATATTCTCCTGGGCCTGGTGGTAGCCGGCTGCTCCTGGTCCTGGTGGTAGCTGGCTGCACCAGAGCACCTGAGATGTCAGGGTTTGCAATCTCCACCTCTGCAAAATGCCTCTTCTTAGCCGGATTACGTCTGGTCATGTCGTAAATAGTAGCGGCGATGCCTCAAAACCGAGAATATAATTGGGTGTGATAATTTTAATTATGATCGTTTCCAGCTGCTGCATTTATCAATGTACGATCATTCTCACGCTCTGATTGGTGTGATACAACGTTTCATGAATCTCACGTAAAGCCTGTCGTAAGAGGATTTCTACATTAGGTTAATAAATGAGGGCCATTAGCTCTAAGGATGTGCTTCAATACATAACTGAAGTGGACACACTAATGAGTATCACTATGGATCAATTTGTTTACCTTGTCAAGCTAAAGCCTTTTTCTAAGCTAAAAGAAAACAAGGCACTCTTCTGCAAAAGCACAGCTGGGAGTGCTTGAGAGCACTCTTGAGGTGCAGTGTGATTTTCGGCTGAGATGCTTCGGGTGCGTTTAGGTGTGAGCCCAAATAGTTGTTGAACGACAAAGACAAGACAGCGATCAGGCGGTAGAACCAGGGTATTGATGTCCCGTCCATGCAACCGATGGATATGATTAAAACCTGTATACAGCCCAACCACTTACCAATCACATCACTGGAAAGACAGCATTACTACAGGGTCCTGACAGGGTAGTGGATGTCAATTTTTTAAAATGGACAGAAAACTGCCAGAACGTGATTTGCTACTTTTCATGGGCTGTCAACAACTTTTCCAGCAGTTATAACATGGTTCATCTCACCATGGAAATCATAATCTCTTGATTCATCTCCCTTTCAGAGTGTCTACCATTGTGTCACCAGCAAAACAGAGCTAGCAGAGGATGATTTCGAACTATCAACCTCTAGGTTGTGGGCCCAGCACACTTCAGCTGCACCACTCCGCTGAAAACCACCCCAGATGGGACTTGAACCCACAATCCCTGGCTTAGGAGGCCAGTGCCTTATCCATTAGGCCACTGGGGCTTTACGTCACCCAAACTCAACAGTTCAGGAGAAATACATATACAGTTCTGGAGACATAATGAAACAGTAACCTTGACCTCTAGATTTTGAAGTGTTTCCCTCTAGGCGTTCAGGGATATTGCATTCACAAGAATTGGATGGACAGACATGAGGACACAGTCACCTTGACATTGAACCTTTGACCTCCAAAATGTCATCAATAGATTTGTGAGTTCATGTGAATGTTTTTGCAAACTTTGAAGAAACACATACATGGGCATTGTGATAAGATGGTGCTGTCTATTGTTGTTTCTGAAATCAACAATACCTTCTAAAGTTGAATAGCTATTGCGTACCCGGTAATATTAGAGAAGAGCTCTCGTTGGCACTGTAGGTGGACAATTTAGAAAATTAAGTTACTTTACACTTTAAACTGTTACATCTCCTCTGAATCACCAACTGCAAATTTTCAAGCCTCATTGGCACGCCGACCACCATCTACAGTAGGTAAATCACTAGCTAGCTATGCATGAGTACCTCATACCTTTTACCAGGTTCAGGTGGTTAATAGCTATGGTCATATGAAAATTCATTAAGCTTTCTGAACAATGTTCTTCATTTTCTGAACGCATTCACTCAGTAGTGTTTTATTATTGGTTGTGCATCTGTGATTGCCCTAGAGGTCTCTCAGTCCAGCACCTCTCCCCCTCATCTTTGTCAGTTTTACACTGTCCAGCATAAATCGCTGACACCATACCTCACACTCATCCATGCATACACCTTGCACACATGTATACAACCTTTGCACACAGTCTTTTGTCTCCCCTTTTCATGGGGTCATGACAAAGCATCTAGGGTCAATTTTAACCTTTGTGTGAGTACATAGGTTTCCACATACATAGTTTTTATTAAGATTGACGACCAAATTGTTAGTTTTTCTGAAATTTTGTGAACTATAGCCAAGCCTTCCATAGCCTCGTTGGTGCAGGAGGCAATGTGTCAGTCTCATAATATGTAGGTCGTGAGTTCAACCCTCACACGGGGCAGTTTTTTTTAAAAACAAAAAAAACACAACTGATGCTGAAAATACAGTGACAGGTGGTTGAATACTGGCACTAGCACATGAATGGAATTTGTCATTCTTGGTTATTTCTGAGATTGATACAATGAAAGGAATTATTTAAGAGTGGTAGCAAACCAATGAAAAGGGTTATAGAACATATGTGGTATGTCCTTGGACATACTATCCAAGCAGGGAGATGAGTACAGAGATTTGGGTGCTAGCAAGATGGATGTAGGTTGCCCATTGTTCATTTAGACTTACCAGCAACATTGTTATGATACAAACCTGCTTGAAAAACAGTCACAATTCTTTTTAAAAACTTGTGCATGGAAAACATGATATGGTAGTGTCTGAATTGGTCCATGTCCATACATGGCATGTCAAATGGACAACTCATCTAGCAGAATGTGCAACTCTATGCCTGAACAGGGACTTGAACCCTGGACCCTCAGATTAAAAGTCTGATGCTCTACCGACTGAGCTACCCAGGCTTCTAAAACAGAGGATTGTGGGAAAAACAATCTCCTGAACTACAAATTAAAGTGCAAGTAAATGAAGACCAAAAGCTGTTGCCATGATCACGGTCTTCTGGACAGCAGGAGGGTAGACCACGATTTGCACATTGCCTGAGAACACCAAATGTTATTGCACAAACTGGTTGAAAATTGGCTAAATTGGCCAAAACGGTTAAAAAGCTCAAAGTCACAACTCATCATGGCCACTAGCAGACTGTGAACATCCAGTAAACCTGCATGACAGATGACGATAGCGAGCACTTCATACATATCACACAATCAAGCTGTTGCCTTACCAGGGACTTGAGCTGTGGTTTTCTTTTTTGCTCAAAACGTTGACAGCCTAATGCAATTTTATGGCTACAGACAAATAAACTTTACTACTTACTTTACGGCTACTCGCCGCAGCAAGAAGAAATGTTTTGTTTCAAAAGAAGCTGAAGGAAGCAACAAAAATCACCGCTAAAAAAACGGGAGTTTGGGAATTCTGACGGAGTTCAGACGTTGACATGACGGTTGTTCGCCGACACAAAAGGGTAAGTTACGTTTCCTGGTAACGTTAGCTAACATTTGCATGTTTTCAGCGTCGCAGTCAGTATTTACTCTACGCTATATAAAGTACATGAACTTTAGCAACCATGATTACACACCAAAACATGTTTGCTGTGTACTGTTTGTGTTCCAGAATATTCACGCTTTGCAAAATCGCCGCCGCAGACCGTCTGGTGGGCGATGTCCGACCGGTGAGATCTCTGGTTCTGATCTACTGGACTTCCTATAATCTTTATGAGAGTTACGGAGAGGCTTGTGACAACGACTGGGATGCATCTGGGACAGCAGAGCCGACAGGGACAATGTCACAGGGTGCAGAGGAAGAAGACCGGAAAGTTTGGGAGGGTTTGATGAGCTACTTGAAAAGCTAAATAAAAACTTTTGTTATATATATTGTCTTGTTTTTTTAAAGTAACAGTGTGCAATATTGGAAACGACATGAAGCCGCTAGTAGCCCGAACAGTTGAAAAGTGAGATTAGTGCAGAGAGTGGATAATCTGTCGGTGTCGGGCTAGATTTGTTTTAAATGTCCCGTTGGTTCTGGAAACACACTCCGCACTCTTGTTTGCTAACAACGCAGTCATAAGTGACGATTCTCTCCGACCAACCAGCGGTCTGCAGGTTTTCACGTCACCTTTTGGTATCGCCTCGGCTCGCTTGGAACCTCGACTGAGGTAGTACTAAAAAAAGTACTTGGTAGCAGGTCCCAGGGACTTTTTTTCGTAATGGAAAACCAAAAAAAGCGAGTAGAGCCGAGGCGAGTCGAGTAGATACCACGCAGTGGAAAACCGCCATTGGTGTGCCGCTTTCCAAATCCAAGGCCTGGCCTATTGCCACACTGTCACAGGGCCAATATTTTGTCCTTGCTGTTTTTCCGCCAATAAATAGTGCAAATCTTGCTACACTTTTGTATGGCTTTATCTTGCCAAGTATTATAACAACGTTTTGATACCAGGAACCCAACGAGGTCATTCAGGTTTTGCGACAACTTCTGACGGTAAAATCTGCCAGCCATGTCTCTTCAGGTCCATTGACAGTTTGAGCAACGGGCAGCTCCACGTGCATCGTCAATTGTTTTTCCACAAGACAGAAGATGGGTGCACCGTTCCCAGCGACGCTGCAATACCGGGTCGATGCGTGGAGTGAATGGAGCAAGCCCCTTTTTCAACTCCCATTGCTAAAAATCCATTTAATATGTTGTCCCCTGATAGAGGACATATCAGAAATTAAACTGATAAGAACAGGTACTACACTTGATCTTAGCCAAAAGGCCGAGAAGCGATGACCACCACCTCTTTGCTGTCCGATGCGACCTCCCGGACGGTTCTCAGTTGTCACGGTCCAGTAATTTTAAAAGGACATAACAGCTGCTACTTGGCACCCCCGTCCAAGCAATTTTGGTTTTCCCAAGTGGTCAAGCTTCTGCCAACCTGCAATGTTCCCATGCTGTCACATTTTAGCTGCGTTTAAGAATCTGAGTTTCCTTATGGAGAGCACATTTGTTTTTTACAAGTACAAAAGGCTTAACCAAACAGCAAAGCCCACCAAAAATAATTTCAACTCATAGGCGTTCCTCTCCACAGAAGTCTTTAGTAAAAGGCGAAAGGCTTGTGCGTTATGAAGAGAAACCAGAGTAAGTGCAGCCCACGCTCGAGAGCAGCCGAAATGCCCAGTCTTCCCAGTCCCAACCCTCGCGGTGATTCTCACTTGGTGTGCCGCTTTCCAAATCCAAGGCCTGGCCTATTGCCACACTGTCACAGGGCCAATATTTTGTCCTTGCTGTTTTTCCGCCAATAAATAGTGCAAATCTTGCTACACTTTTGTATGGCTTTATCTTGCCAAGTGTTGGAGAAATCCTTCTATAAACTGACAACTGACTCCATGATGAATTAACACAGCGTTTATTCTTGTGGTCAACAGATGAAATGCGTTTCCGAGCAGTTTTACGTGCACGGACCTGATGGGAACTTGTCTAGTACAGAGGTTCCCAAAAAGGCACTTAAACAATAGCGTGCTCAGGGTTATATTGGTTCCCTTGTGGGGCCTGATTGGTCAGCTATACTGTTGCTGGGGTACAATCCCTGCTCTGCCTCTTCCTTCTTGCCTGTCTATTATTTTCAGTTATCATTTACTTCACAAGACAGCTATGTTCACTCCCTTCTTGTCCTGTTCTCTGAGTTATCAGACCGTCCTCGAACTTCAGTGTCCTTGGCCTCACCATCTCCTCTTCTCGTGCTCACTGTAGCTTATCTGACTAAGATAGCCCTCCTGTTCTCTCCCTCCTAGCTGTACCCCAGCTGCAAAGCATAATGTATAATATGTCACACATACACACACTCTTATTTAGTCTTTGGTTAATTCAGTATATACTTTAAGCCAGCTTTTACGTGGCCGTTCCTGAGTGCCCTGTTCATCACCACCTCAGTCATTGTATTATTTTCCCACAAATTCCCCCTTTTCGCACCTACTAGGTGCGAACACTTTTTACACTAACTGCAGTGCCTCAACGTCCTCCCCGTCCTCAGGCATGGTGAGTAATGGCAGCATCCCAGCGGAATAGGGAGGCGGCGCTTTTTCTTTGGACAAGGCAGGGATATCATGGTCCGCAGGCAGGGCACACAGCAACACCCACAGGTAACTAGAATAGCGAGAAAAACAGCAATAGATGTCAAACAAGCAGTGATAAGATTCTTCCATTTGCCAAAAAAGGTTGTCATCCACCCCTCCAATGGATTTGATACACCTGAGGCGTCATGCATCTCCTGGGAAAGGGCTCGAAGTTGGTTCAAAGCCCTGGTGACCTTCCCATCCGGGGCAGTGTTGTTAGGGATGACCGTACAGCACATCTCTCCGAACATGGAACAGACTCCTCCTTTTTCAGCCAACAGCATGTCCAGCGCCATCCTATTCTGGAGCGCCATGAGGGACGTTGGGGCCATCTGCTCGGCCAGGCCTTCGATGGCATCCCTAGTTGCATTGCTCAAGCGTAAAACATTATAATGCACAAAATTTATCCTATCTACATTTTTGCTGGGAGTGACGGGGAAGATGGCTGAAAGCAGTGGTATATTCTCAAATCCTGCGGCTATTTGATCTGCCAATTTGTATTCATTCGGGACACCCCTAGGAACTCCTATGCTGTCTATATAGGTTGGGGTTCCCGCCCATGGATCAAAAGCCGGGCCTTGCATACTACGGGCCCTGCGCCTTCTCTTTACGGTCAGTTGCACAGCCTTATGGTGGGTATAGTGGACTCTACTCCCCACCAAAGATATGGGCATAGCTAATCTAACCATAGCACAAACTCCTGACGTTTGATTTGGGAACTTTATCTGGGAGTACAACCTAAGACCACCACAATAGTAGAATAGTCCTATTCTAGCCACTGGGCCTAGGGCTGTTTTGTTTTGTACAGTTGTATTACACCAGTCTGGGGGTATATCACCTAGTTTGATTGTGGGCTTACTTGATCCGGTGAGATTGAAACAGTGATATCTTGCACCCTCCCCCTTTATGGCGGTAAAATACCCTGGTTTTTCAAAGCCTGGGGGAAAGAGGGATGCTAGGGTAGTACAATTGCGGGAAGCTGTCTTAGAGTGTGTGAAGTTCAACATGCATGCATATCCTGCTGGGTCCTCATTAGGAAACAACGGGGCCGGGTTAGTGAACATGACTGGTCTAGCTGTGGCACAGGCCACGCACCCTTCCATGTGTTGTTCTTTGGCATTCTGTATTAGCCACCTGATCCATAAATTGTCCTGGCCTGCACCTGCTGATAACTCTAACACATCTTCCACCCTCATTTTAGAGAAGTCCTGCACTATTACGTCTTCCTCCTTCAGGGGGGTTTTACTGTAGTCTCTGCCATGTCAGTGTCATTCTGTGTGTGCGTGAGGGGATCCAAAATATTTATCTGCAGGGGGGTTATCTGGTCACTTCCTGCTATCCATACACCTATGGCTAACATCCACACATCCTGACCGTTCCTGCTCCCAATTGCTCTATTTACTGACAGGGTTATGGGATTTTTCGTGGGGTCTGAACTATAGTCCCGCTGTATAGATAATATCTCCCATTCATCTTGTTGTACCCACCAATCTCTTTTGTCTGTCAACCTCGCCCATGGTTTCCACCCTCCTGTTGTCCAACCCGCGTCATACCAGCTGTTACAGAGACTACCTTTCACCTGTCCGGAAGCGCTCCTTTCACAATCCTCTACCTTTTGATAGTCGTCACAGATGTACACATCTGTGTTTTTGTAGAAACTATTATACCCCCCGCAGTCTATAGCCTGACACAAATCAAAGGTAAATGACGTGGTTGAGTCTCTCACATAGGGGAGAGTCAATCTGGCACCGCACCTTGGGGATGGGCCCTTAGTGTGTTGCTTCACTACTGCCCAAACTGCTCTTCTTTTCTCTCGTCTAGTTTCATTTCCTTTGTTACTGAGAGGTGGTTGGACACTACCGGGTGATTGTTCTTTGTGGTCTCGGTCCCCATACGCATGTTCCAACCCCAGAATTAATGCTGCAACTCCCACTACTACTACTACTGCTAGGACAACTGTTGTCTTTTTCCCAAACCCCATTGCCTTCCAAGTTATGGGTGTACTACGCGGGGGCTGTTCCCCGCCAAAACATCTCTTCCATCTATACATTTTGGATTGCTTTTCTAATTTCTGCCAATGGGCGGCTAGGAGGTGCGGCTGGGGCACAATGTGTCAGGTGGTGCCAAGGTGCTCCTTTTTTACCTTTAACCTGGACCGAGTGTGAAGTAACCTCCCTCACTACGGCCCGGACCACCTGGGGTCAGTCCACTTCCTCTTGTGAACTTTGACCCTGACCCAGTCGCCTACCTTGACAGGTAGTGTTGCTTCCTCCTGCGGTTTCCTGTTCGCCAACTGGACCTGCGTAGAAAGGGCTGAAACCAGAGATGTTAGCTTTTTCATATAGTCTGTCATTTCTATTTGCTGAACATCTAACATTGGCATGTGGCCTCCATCTAGTGGAGGTCCTGGCATTTTTCTCCCTGTCATTATTTCGTGTGGGGTCAAATGTGTTTCTCGTCCTTCTGAGGACCTCATAGCCATGAGGGCCAATGGGAGCGCTTCTACCCATGTTAACTTGCTTCCTGCACATGCCTTGGCTATCTTAGCCTTCAATGTCTGGTTTGCTCTTTCCACCATTCCCTGTGACTGTGGATGATAAACTGATCCGAAGGCATGAGTGATTCCCAGGGCCTGTTCTACTTCTCTTAGTAGTTTGTTGTTAAAATGTGTGCCATTATCTGACCTTATTTGCCTGGGGACCCCATACCTCGGGATGAGTTCAGTTTTGAGCCATTTCACCACTGTTTTTGCGTCCTCTTTTCTGGTGGGAATGGCTTCTACCCACCTAGAGAACCTGTCTACCATCACCAGAAGATACCTTTTTCCCCCTACCACATTTTCTGCGCCCATATCAGTATAATCTATACTGATATCTTGAAAACAAGCTGTGGGGACTGGGTACGCTCCTTTTAGTGTGGTGTATGGTTTCTGAACATTATGCTCTCCACACACCCTGCATTCCTGACAAAAATGTGTCACCATGTCCCTCAAATTGGGGTGCCACCACAGCTCAGACAGATTCAGGAGAGTCTGTTTTCTTCCTTCATGTGTTGGTCTGTGTGCCTCAGGTAGCAACATTCTGCACATCTCGGCTGATGCTGCTATCTTTCCTTGATGAGACCTCCATATCCCATCTTTGTCTTTTGTGGCGCCGCTCCGCTGCCACTGATTCCATTCATAGGCTCCTGCCTTTTTCCACTGTATCCAGCCTTGATGAGTGGTACATCAGTACATGTCTGTCTCCCCCTTTTTTCTGAAATAAAATGGCATTGAGAAAGCCATTGTTTTCAGAAACATCCATATGAAATGGGAGTGAGTAGTCTGGGGAGGTGAGTGTCTCTGCCCTTGCTAGGGCACTTTTGAGGTCAGAGAAGGCGACCTCGGCCTCTGTTGTCCATAGGAGGGGGGCGGTGAGACAGCGATGACCAGCAGCAGCCACCAGTTCCCTGAGCGATGTAGTTCTGTTGGTATAGTCAGGGATATGTGAGCGGCTGTATCCTGTGAGGCCCTTTAAAGCACCACATGTCTTCAGCGTCAGTGTCAGCTTTTAGAAGGCCAGGTGTGGAGGTGGGGAGCCATTTAAATGTTAGTGCACGTTTTATCATAGGGCCCAGGGATCTGGCCTGCTGGCCAAATCCTACTGCGAGTGTGACATGCGGGGAAGAAGAGTCCCAGAGTGTGTACCAGTCTTCAGAGGAGTGCGTTAAGACCACAGAAGCAGCCACCCCTTCTTTACCACAATATATGCCTCTGCATAAGAGAAGTGGGTGCTGTCCTTGCATGTTTGTCTCCCAGTCATCTTGATATGGGGTGTCCAGGTCGTCAGCTACATGTAGAGTACAGTGTACTTGTGGGAGTGGGGACATGTAGGGGTGCAGTCTGTATATGGCTGGTTTCAGGATGTTGAATGCATGTTGAATGGAGGGTGTGTCAGGGCCTGTGGGAAGCAGGCGTAACCAATATACATATTGGTGTAGTTCTGACACTGGGGTTGGTGTGAGGGAGAGAATGGTGACTGGGGAATCAGGAGTGGATACTGGAGGAACAGGAGTGACATGAATGCCATCCACATTCATCCATATGCACAGATTCAATTTACACATAAGATCTCTTCCTAATAAATTTACTGGGCATGCAGGGGAAAGCAAAAAAGAATGTGTGTGTGTTTGTGAGTTAAATTCGGTTAACAATGGCTGTGTGAAGTGCTGTAAGATAGGGGTCCCACTGACTCCCATAACTGACTGAGTTTGAGCTGAAGGAGGAGGAAGTAGGTGGAATTTAGACAGGAGAACGTTGCTCCTGTGTCTGCCAGCATTACATGTGGTTTACCTTGAATAGTAAGGGTAATGAGGGGTTCTGTGGTCAGACCAAAATGAAAATCAGTGGGAGGACACCTTCATTGTGGACCCTGTTGGTCATACCATTGCTGTTGTAGGGCCTGATTAGCGGGGGACAGTGGCCATGGCTCACCGGGGTATGGTTGGGGTGAGGGATTTCTCCCTGGCCCTCTAGGGGGCTGTGCTGGGGGCTCTTGGCATTCTCTTGCATAGTGGCCTTGCTGACCACAGTTGTAGCAAAGGAAGTAGGGCTGAGAGGTCCTTCCTCCAGGCCTGGACCTAGTCATTCCTCCTCCTCTCTGAAAACCTCGCCCTCTTCCTCTTGTGGGCCAATTTTGCTGGCTCGTGTTCGCTGGCCATGGTGGTTGTGGGGTGGTGGCCAGGAAGCTTGTGCTCTCTGTAAGAGTTGAGTGACTGCTTCCAACACTGGGGCTTCTGACTGTTGGGGGTTCTGTGAGACTGTCATTTGTTTAGCTTTGCTGGGCTTGGGCTTGTTTAATTCTTCCAGTTGTTTCTTTAACAATTGAGTTTGTAGTCTTTTTAATTCATCTTCTTGTTGCTCTGCTCCTTTTTGGTGTTTTGACAGGAAATGACGCACATTCTCGCCCCATGTTGCATCGGTCATTGTTTGCAGGCCTACTACTCCTCCTAACTGTGTCTGAACTGCTGTGGGTAATCCCCCTAGTACCCCATGGCGGAACAGCGCCACTGTGGCGGCGGACTGGTCCCACGGTTCCCTCATAGCACGCTGCCAAATCTTTTTTGCTCTATCTGCATAGGCATCAAAATTTTCATCACTTAGTCTTTTTAAATCATGCCATGCTGCATGATCCCCAACTGTGGGATACATGCGGTGCAGCTCAGCCCAAATGCCAGGGGTTACTGCTGATGCAGGCACTGATGCGGGAACAGTGGGTCCAGCTCCCCCTCTGGTGAGGGCAGCACTAGCTTCATCTGCTCCCATTACTCTACCCAATACTGCTCTGAGATCTCCAAACACAGCTGCACTCCTGCTGTAAGACTATTGAAAGCTGTGAGGAAATGCTCAGCCCCTCCTGTCAGGGAGGGGAGTTTTGCACACAGAGCATCTAAGTCACCAAAACTGTAAGGGGTGTACATCAACAGTCCTCCTCCTCCTCCTACTGGGCGGAGTGGGCATTGTAGCCCCGCCTCTGGTGTGTGGCGCGTCTGCTCTTCCTCACTGAGCTCATTCACTGTTCGACGCAGCTGCTCTTGCTGCTCTTTTATCTCTCTGAACTCTTTGTTAAGTCTTTCCCTTATTCTAGTTGATCTTCGCAGCATAACTTCGTCAGGGTCCTCGTTGGTAAATTTACCTTTAAATGTGCCTGCTACAAAAACGTCTTGAGGACTTTGTGATCTAGATCTGGGCCTGCGTTTATATCGTTTTTTAGTCCTTTCCCTAGAGCTAGAGTTTCTGTCTGTTTGCTCACTTTCCCTGCTGCTGTCTGACTGTTCGCTATCTTCCTTACTTCCTGAGTCTTGTGGGGTACTATGGTGAGGTGGACTGGGTCCTTTTACTGACATGTGAAAATGCTCTGGATTTTGTTGGCAAAAAGACGCTGAATATGGGGTACTAGCTTTGCTTGGGCCGGCTGGGACTTTGGCCGCTGGTTGTGGTGGAGCCGCTGCTGCTCCCCCTGACGCTGACTGTACCATTAAATTTAGATAACATTCTAAATCCTGTACGCGGCCCTCTAATGCCGGTATCAATGGGTCCTGTGGTACGTCTATTTGTAATGCATTTGGCTGTAAATGGGCAGTTACCACTGGGGCTTGGACTGTGGGTTTTGATGCCGTTGGACCTGTATACGGCGGCGGTGGAGCGGAAATTCTTAGGTTTCTTATGTCTGGATAAAAAGGGTTTGTTGGCGGGGGCGCCTCAGCGGGCAGCGGGGTTTTCTCTGCGCTAGCGGTTTTATTCTGTTCAGCTTCTGTCTCAGTTTTTGGTGAACTTTTGTCATCTTGTTTTGTCAATCCCAATTGTTTCTGTATTGCATTTGTCATTTTCAACCCCACCCCATATTTCTCTTTCTGCGCTTCATACTCCTTCTGCTTTGGTTTAGTCAATTTAAACCATTTCTTTCTTTTCCTCCTCTGCCTGCCTTTCCGCATACTCCAACTTACTTTTTTCATACTTCACTATTTCATTCACTTTCTCCGGGGACGGCGCCCCTTCTCCCTCAATCCATCCTCCTCTCTCCCATTCTTTCACAATCTCTTTTGCTACTTTCTCCTCTCCTTTATTGCCATACTTTTTCACTGCCCCTACTAACACTTTACCATAAGGGGTCGTCATTTTACAACAAATAAGCAGTGAGAAAAAATCCAACAAGCCAAACCACAACAAAAAACACATGCAACAACAAACAACTTTTTCATTAAGACTCCATCTAGAGCCTTTTTATGTACATCTCTATAATCTTTACAACTTAAAAAGTGACCTCTCACTCCTTTGCACAAATACACTCGCGGTGGACTCGTAATATTACAATGACAATCTGTTAACTGCAATTCTTTTTCAGGTTGTTCACACAGAACCAAGGGTGGCAATTCACAATCACTCATCTGAACTATCTGTCCTTAGCAGTCTCCTACCTCGTCAACCATCTGGACGTATTTTCCTCTGACTATTTGTCCCTTTCCTCTCCTACCGCCACCCGTATTATTCAACAATTCTCTCACAACTCTCTAGTTGTTTTCTCTGTTTAATCACATCACATGCCCCAACATTTCATCTGTTTGTATCCCTTTAATTACAGCACATTCAATCAATTCTTTTCGCTTAAAACAACACTTACGACAGTTGAAATGTGATCACATCAATTTAGTTTTCAGCCAATACAGAATTTTGATTTTAAACAGGCTTCTGCTTACCTTTTTGTTGAGAGCTCTCAGTGATCACACCACGAATCGCAGTATCGCCGCTCAGTCCCCTTCACGGGCTGCGGGATGTCAGTCCGGTGGCTGAGCTGAACCGGACCGTGGACACAATGCCAAGGTCCAGTTGGATTCTCCTGTCCAATTACGTTATCACGTCCGGGGTCACCAAATTTGTTGGAGAAATCCTTCTATAAACTGACAACTGACTCCATGATGAATTAACACAGCGTTTATTCTTGTGGTCAACAGATGAATGCGTTTCCGAGCAGTTTTACGTGCACGGACCTGATGGGAACTTGTCTAGTACAGAGGTTCCCAAAAAGGCACTTAAACAATAGCGTGCTCAGGGTTATATTGGTTCCCCTTGTGGGGCCTGATTGGTCAGCTATACTGTTGCTGGGGTACAATCCCTGCTCTGCCTCTTCCTTCTTGCCTGTCTATTATTTTCAGTTATCATTTACTTCACAAGACAGCTATGTTCACTCCCTTCTTGTCCTGTTCTCTGAGTTATCAGACCGTCCTCGAACTTCAGTGTCCTTGGCCTCACCATCTCCTCTTCTCGTGCTCACTGTAGCTTATCTGACTAAGATAGCCCTCCTGTTCTCTCCCTCCTAGCTGTACCCCAGCTGCAAAGCATAATGTATAATATGTCACACATACACACACTCTTATTTAGTCTTTGGTTAATTCAGTATATACTTTAAGCCAGCTTTTACGTGGCCGTTCCTGAGTGCCCTGTTCATCACCACCTCAGTCATTGTATTATTTTCCCACACAAGTATTATAACAACGTTTTGATACCAGGAACCCAACG
Organism: Etheostoma spectabile; assembly: GCF_008692095.1. Classification (NCBI taxonomy): domain Eukaryota; kingdom Metazoa; phylum Chordata; class Actinopteri; order Perciformes; family Percidae; genus Etheostoma; species Etheostoma spectabile. The sequence continues at coordinate 3,868 of NW_022604469.1, read as the reverse complement.
AGGTCATTCAGGTTTTGCGACAACTTCTGACGGTAAAATCTGCCAGCCATGTCTCTTCAGGTCCATTGACAGTTTGAGCAACGGGCAGCTCCACGTGCATCGTCAATTGTTTTTCCACAAGACAGAAGAGGGTGCACCGTTCCCAGCGACGCTGCAATACCGGGTCGATGCGTGGAGTGAATGGAGCAAGCCCCCTTTTCAACTCCCATTGCTAAAAATCCATTTAACATGTTGTCCCCTGATAGAGGACATATCAGATATTAAACTGATAAGAACAGATACTACACTTGATCTTAGCCAAAAGGCCGAGAAGCGATGAACACCACCTCTTTGCTGTCCGATGCGACCTCCCGGACGGTTCTCAGTTGTCACGGTCCAGTAATTTTAAAAGGACATAACAGCTGCTACTTGGCACCCCGTCCAAGCAATTTTGGTTTTCCCAAGTGGTCAAGCTTCTGCCAACCTGCAATGTTCCCATGCTGGTCACATTTTAGCTGCGTTTAAGAATCTGAGTTTCCTTATGGAGAGCACATTTGTTTTTTACAAGTACAAAAGGCTTAACCAAACAGCAAGCCCACCAAAAATAATTTCAACTCATAGGCGTTCCTCTCCACGGAAGTCTTTAGTAAAAGGCGAAAGGCTTGTGCGTTATGAAGAGAAACCAGAGTAAGTGCAGCCCACGCTCGAGAGCAGCCGAAATGCCCCATCTTCCCAGTCCCAACCCTCGCGGTGATTCTCACTTGGTGTGCCGCTTTCCAAATCCAAGGCCTGGCCTATTGCCACACTGTCACAGGGCCAATATTTTGTCCTTGCTGTTTTTCCGCCAATAAATAGTGCAAATCTTGCTACACTTTTGTATGGCTTTATCTTGCCAAGTATTATAACAACGTTTTGATACCAGGAACCCAACGAGGTCATTCAGGTTTTGCGACAACTTCTGACGGTAAAATCTGCCAGCCATGTCTCTTCAGGTCCATTGACAGTTTGAGCAACGGGCAGCTCCACGTGCATCGTCAATTGTTTTTCCACAAGACAGAAGATGGGTGCACCGTTCCCAGCGACGCTGCAATACCGGGTCGATGCGTGGAGTGAATGGAGCAAGCCCCTTTTTCAACTCCCACTGCTAAAAATCCATTTATATGTTGTCCCCTGATAGAGGACATATCAGATATTAAACTGATAAGAACAGATTTTTTTTCTTTTGAAAATAATTTATTGACACTAATTTCATACTTTTGTCATTTAACATGTCACATGAAAGTTACCTTTTAAAATACAACAAGTCAATAAATAAATCATAAAACATCCAAAACAACCTTCAAGAGATGCGTTATACATAAATAATCCATAAAACATCCAAAACAATTGCTTTAAAAATGCATTACAGATAAGATTGTCATAGATTAAAGGTATATAAAAGGTTTTCAATGTAAATGAGTGTCTATGTTAAAATCTCCTCAGCAGGGAGCGCATATGTTATGAATAAAAAGTCCACTGTTGTGCAGGAGTGGGGTGAGTCCCTACCAAGTGGGAACTCATTCCGCTCCCCCAAACAGATTTGGTCTCTCGGGATCCTGTCGAGGTGCTCAGAGGAGACCCTCACCCTGTAGCTCCTTCCCACCGACCTCACCCGGAGGTCAGGCCGCCGCTGCTTTGAACTTGTACTGTGTGGCTCCGCTCCTTCGTCCGAATGGGCACAGAGGCGATTCTTCTTTGAGGCTGTGTCCTAGGCCCGCCGCCTGCAGCTCCGGCCATTCGAACCGTCGCTGCGGCCATCCGGATCACAGCCTCGGGGGGGATCTGCATGTGCTTCCTTACCAGCAAGTTTCTGGAGGTCCATATGGCGTCTTTGATGGCGGCTAGGGTGAGCCACTGTTTGGCAAATGTTCGTGCTGGTATCTGTTTTCCTTGGCTCACCCCGTACAGCACCAGCTGTGGTGTAAGGACCTCCCTTGCTGGCAAGTACGGGAATTGCAAGGAGCCGGCCATTGCCCACTGTTCTACGGCAGCGCTGCACTCCCAGAGCAGGTGCCTCACCGACTCAGGCCGCGCCACAACCTGGTCGGGGCAAGTTGCGTGCGCCGACATGCCCGGGAGTGCATTACGGACCTGACCGGGAGGATCTCGTGAGCCACCATCCATGACAGGTCCCGGAGTCTGTTTGGAAGAGCGGGATGGTTTACGTTGCGCCAAACTGTTGAGGGCGCGCCCAATGCGAGCCCGCGCACTGGACTCACTGGTTCCCGCTCCTGCACAACAGAAATGAGAGAGCGGTGAGTAGTTAAAACCTGCAACTCCTCCTGCTCAAGGTTAAAATGCCTTAAAAATGACTGGATAAAAGCATAAGCTGGTGGCAGGTTAAAAGACACTGGAACTCTGAGGTCTGTGGGTAGAATCTTGATTTTCCTGAGGTACGACCCCATCCAGAACCTTGTCATCGCTGCGGTCTTGGGGTTACTGGATGGGGCGTGGCGGTTAAAATGTGCAGGGCGGTGTATCTGCCCCTAAAAACAAGTACAGGTCAGGCACTCCTTTTCCTCCTCCTCCTTTGGCTTCTTCATCACGCTTCGTTTCAGTCTTTCCCACTTGGAGCCCCACAAGAAATAAAAGATGGCTCGTTCCAGGTCTAAAAATCGTTCTCCTAGGCGGGATAAAAACAGAACTGATTAGTAAAAGCAAAGGTAAAATCACTGCTTTAATGATTAAAACCTTTCCTTCTAAAGTCAGTCCTCTAAGTGTCCAGTATCCTAGTCTCTGTCTGACTTTCCCTACCTTGTCTGCCCAATTTGTTTTCCCTTCCCCTCCCTATCAAACTTGATCCCAAGTATTTTTTGGTCGGTCCGGGTCACAGTCAGGGGGAGTCCTGTCGTCTCGTCGCCGTCCATGGTCCATAAAAATGGGCTTGGGTCTTGCTTCGCGTTGAGCTTCGACCCAGAGGCCTGTCAGAACCAGTCAGTCAAGTCCAGCGTCCTGTTGACAGATATAAAAGCGTCAGTGCATAAAATGTTGATGTCGTCCATATATAAATGCATTTTGTCTCGAGTCCCCCGCTCCCTGGGACTCTTACCCCATGGATTCGTTGGTCCCTTCTCAAGATCTGTGCCAGCGGTTCTATTGAGAGGACGTAAAGGAGGGCAGATAACGGACAACCCTGAGGACACCGCAGTTTATATCCACTGCTGCTGTCAGATGCCAGTAACAATGAATTTGCTGTTGATCCCCCGGTACAGCAGTCCCACCCAGGCTATAAACCTTCTTGGGAACCCCATTTTTTGCAGTACCTGAAAGAGGTACTGGTGCGAGACCCGATCAAAAGGCTTTCTCAAAATCTAAATTCAGGACTACTAGCCGAATGTTTCTGTCTCTCGCATAACAGATGGTGTCTCTGATCAGTACGAGGCTGTCGGTGATCTTCCTCCCCGGGACGGCACAGGCTTGATCCGGGTGAATCAGCTCTCCTAAAAACAGGACATACGTGAAGCTAATAATTTGCTAAAAAGTTTACAGTCGACATTTAAAAAGTGTGATGGGTCCCAGTTTTTCAAGTCTGTCTTGTCTCTGTCTTTATGTAAAAGCGTCACTATCCCTACTCTAAAACTGTCAGGGAAGTCGGTCCAGGTGTTCAAAATCCATAAAAACAACAAGCAAGTCTGGTGCTAAAATGTCCCAAAATGTCAAGTAAAATTCAAGGGAAGCCAGTCTTCTCCTGGTGACTTCCCTTTTAAAAGTTTTTACACAGTTGTTTAGTTCAATCATGGTAAAATCTTGAGTTAAGAGCACATTGTCATTTTTTGCTGTTCAATTGATTTTAAACCTTTCGGTCATGGTGTCCTTATTAACTGCTTTTTCCGTGTACAGTTCACGGTAA
>NW_022604468.1:0-42344 GCF_008692095.1 Etheostoma spectabile | reverse complement strand
TGGCTCAGCTCCTTCTTACTGATATTTGCATCCACCACATGATCGTCATGGCTGCACACCCTCCTGCCTGAGCTGCTTCCGTCTTTGCCCGCCGCAACAGAGAGAGGTCCCTGCATCCCACTCAAATATGCAAGCAGAGAGACAGCTCATGAAGGTGGGGTAGTGTCAGTGGTACACCCGACAGCAGCCTTCGCATGAAGTACAGATGTCCAGCCGTATGTGCAGGTCCGGCCACTCTCCAAACCTGTCTGCACCTTGCTGGAGCGCTCACTGATGCAGCAACCACAGTTCACATACAGCAGCAGTGGGGTGCAATAGCTGACTGATGATGTATCAGTCATTTTGCTGGTGGTTTCTTGGTCACAGCAAAAGCTTGATCATTGACATACAGTTACACCACGTATCACAAAACTGTAAGGCCACTTTGGACTATCTTTGGGCTGCTCTATGGTCTTCTGCAGAAGGATAAATCCAGAGTTGGCAAAAGACTTGGCCATTTAGACTGTAAACAGTATGTTGGTGGGGGCATGTTGAAGAGTCACCTGGGTGTTAATGTAACTGGGAAGAGCTCAAAATTTGACAGCTATGTGATAGGCTTTGAGTTACATGGGGGATACACACTTTGCATTCAGTCTCGTAATCACCATAAAAATTAGGGATAACTGAAATTTGAAGTGTGTTGCTGCAGTCAGCAACACAAGGACTTAATGTGGGCATCGTATGGCAATATTTGATCCGTTTAGACCATGAAGACAGTTATCAGTTTATTTCCCATCTGGCAGGACATTTCTGGATTCAGGTGGACATTGTGGACAGAAACAAATAATAATATATATATTGGGCTGACAGTTGAGAAACCTTCCCTTGGTAACTATGACAAGGATGACTGAGAACCTACTATATCATGACATGTTTAATTTGCTATTATAATTTTTGATACAGATCCTACCAAACATCTGTCAGATCAGTCAGGATGGCCGAACGGTCCAAGGTGCTGCGTTCAGGTCGCAGTCTCCACTGGAGGCATGGGTTCAAATCCCACTTCTGACAACTAGTGTTTTCATCTGGAACTAATGTCTGAGACATGATATTGGGAGGAAAGAACACAGCAGTTCTTTGTACTTGAGAGGACGTGAATATGCGCAAGAACACAGTTGCAAGTCAAGCATTTTGTGATCATTTTTAATGTCAACAGATGTAAACTTACTATATGTTTGTACACAGTAGACACATCTACTGCTGTATTCACTGTCTGTGTCAAGTCCTTTAAAACCTGTTCTTGACTTGCTTTTCCCCACATCCTTTCAACGCTTAGCTAACTAAATGACTTAAGTTGGCCAATAATTGTTGCTTTTTCATCTTTGTTGTGATTGTTGTGTGCCTTTAATAACGCACAAGTGGATGTTATAAAGAAACTGCCTAGCAAACCCTTACAACACTTCTAAAGGTTCCATGGTGTAATGGTTAGCACTCTGGACTCTGAAGCCAGCGACCTGAGTTCAAATCTCAGTGGAACCTGATTTTTACCCACAGCACAGGGGAAAAAGATCAACCTTTCAACGTTCCACATCTAGTTTAAAGTAAGCTTACAGGTTTAATGTCCTTGGCCACTTAGACTGTAAACAGTATGTTGATGGGGCATGTTGAGGAGTCACCTGGTCGTTTATGTAATCCGAAGGAGCTCCAAATTTGACACTATTAGTGGAAGTGATAGGCTTTGAGTTATATGGGGATGCACACTTTGCATTCAGTCTTGTACTCACCATAAAAAGGAATCAATCCTGAATGGGGCAGTATAGTTCATCAGATTTGCTTGTTGAATGGTCTATTAGCTTTGGAACCCCCCTTTCCCCACAGATTTCAATTGTCAGATATGGGTGGAGGAGTGGGCACTGTGTCCAACCCTTTCTGTGTAAAAAAAACAATTAAAGAAGTCTCTTGGGTGAGAGACAAAACTTCTGCAAAGAACCTTTCACCAAGTCCAGTTCCCCTCGGCCTAGTTGTGAACTTTTGGGGTAATAGCATGGATCAGGAACCAAAACACACACATCTGGACTCAATGTGGGCATTGTACTTATATTTGACACGTTTAGACCATGAAGACAGTTATCAGTTTATTTCCCATCTGGCAGGTATATTGTTGACTCAGTTGGACATTTTGAAGATAATTGCACAATGTTGACCCAATTGTCAGTCTATTTCCCATCTGGCAGGGACATTTCTGTATTCAGGTGGACATTGTGGACAGAAACATTGGTGGATCTTGATTCCCACCATAGGATTTAGCCTGTATTGCACATTGCCTTCACATCCCGCGCAATTTATTGCTATTGTCAAGCACATTGCCACCCTGGTGACTTTCTTCCATGTCTCCATGAACGCCCATATATTTGGGCTGACAGTTGAGAAATCTTCCCTTGTTAACTATGACATGGATGACTGAGAACCTCCTATATCATGACATGTTTAATTTACTATATTATAATTTTCGAGACAGGTCCTACGAAGCGTTAGTTGGATCAGTCAGGATGGCCGAGCGGTCCAAGGCGCTGTGTTCAGGTCGCAGTCTCCACTGGAGGTGTGGGTTCAAATCCCACTTCTGCAACTAGTACTTTCATTTGGAAGTCATATCTGAGACATTGTATTGAGAATACAACTCTTAGCAGTTCTTTGCATTTAAGAGGACATATATGTGAGTAAGAAACTCAATGGCAAGTACAGCGTTTTGTGAGCATCCTTATTGTCAACACATGTAAAGTTACCATCTGTTTGTACACAGTAGACATATCTACTGCTGTATTCACTGTCTGTGTCAAGTCCTTCAAAACCTGTTCTTGACTTTCTTTTTCCCACATCCTCTGAACGCTTAGCTAACTAAATGACTTAAGTTGGCTAATAATTTTGCTTTTTCATCTTTGTTGTGATTGTGTGTGCCTTCAATATCATACATGTGGATATTATGAAAGAAACTGTCTAGCAAACCCTTGCAACACTTTTAAAGGTTCCATGCTGTAATGGTTAGCACTCTGGACACTGAATCCAGCAATCTGAGTTTAAATCTCGGTGGAACCTGTTTTTACGCTACAGCACAGGTAAAAAAGATCAACCTTTCAACTTTCCACATTTAGTTTACAGTAAGCTTACAGGTTTAACTGTGTAATATTCACACTGGTAGGGAGAACCAATGTAGAAATTATCATCTGGGTCAATGTTGTTTTCAACGTCTTGTGGTTTATGTTCTGTGTATTTAAAATTTTCCAAGTTCAGTTTATCATATGTAACAGATAAGTTTCTGTCCATGATCATTGTGTTTGATACGTCCAATTCAGTTTGTATATAGTTACCTTATGTAGGCCTATGTTGCTCTTGATTCATTCCTTCTTCAAACTTATCCAGGTCGGTGATGTCCCTGATGAGAATCACTTTCGCTGCCTGAAGTGCCATGAAGTTTGATGTATATTTTACAATTTCTTGCCCATGTTGCCTGGATCTTGTTTTGTTTCTGAGTACAAGTGCTTTCTTGGCAATATCTGCATTTTTCTTTGTGAGTTGATGTAAACTTGGGTGCCTTTTAATTTCCTTCCTTGTCTGAGGAGTGCTGACTTTTTATTTCTGTTGGTGAACCGGATTATTACCAATGGAGTGGCCGTTTGTTTTTGCTCGGAAGAGTATGACAATCCTCAATGTCCCTGCTATCAACATAAATGCCTTTGCTGTCCAAAAAGCAAATCACCTGTTGTTCCAGCGTCTCCTTCTCCTCCTCGAGAGCTTCCCTCAGCCTAGCAGTGGTGTATCCAGCGTCTGCGGCCACCCTGGCATAGTTCCGTTGTTTGGTTCTCAGGCCGCTGATAATCACATTGCATTGCTCGAGGTCAGCAACTCAAGTTTCAGAAAAGTAATCTTCTCCACGTTTTGCCCGTTTAGCGTTTGCATTTTACTCATCAGATCTATGATTTTTCCGCCGACAAGAAGTCCAGAGATTTCTTTATCTCCTCAACCTCATCGGGTAGGATTGCATTTTTCTTAGGTGGCATATTCTCCTGGGCCTGGTGGTAGCCGGCTGCTCCTGGTCCTGGTGGTAGCTGGCTGCACCAGAGCACCTGAGATGTCAGGGTTTGCAATCTCCACCTCTGCAAAATGCCTCTTCTTAGCCGGATTACGTCTGGTCATGTCGTAAATAGTAGCGGCGATGCCTCAAAACCGAGAATATAATTGGGTGTGATAATTTTAATTATGATCGTTTCCAGCTGCTGCATTTATCAATGTACGATCATTCTCACGCTCTGATTGGTGTGATACAACGTTTCATGAATCTCACGTAAAGCCTGTCGTAAGAGGATTTCTACATTAGGTTAATAAATGAGGGCCATTAGCTCTAAGGATGTGCTTCAATACATAACTGAAGTGGACACACTAATGAGTATCACTATGGATCAATTTGTTTACCTTGTCAAGCTAAAGCCTTTTTCTAAGCTAAAAGAAAACAAGGCACTCTTCTGCAAAAGCACAGCTGGGAGTGCTTGAGAGCACTCTTGAGGTGCAGTGTGATTTTCGGCTGAGATGCTTCGGGTGCGTTTAGGTGTGAGCCCAAATAGTTGTTGAACGACAAAGACAAGACAGCGATCAGGCGGTAGAACCAGGGTATTGATGTCCCGTCCATGCAACCGATGGATATGATTAAAACCTGTATACAGCCCAACCACTTACCAATCACATCACTGGAAAGACAGCATTACTACAGGGTCCTGACAGGGTAGTGGATGTCAATTTTTTAAAATGGACAGAAAACTGCCAGAACGTGATTTGCTACTTTTCATGGGCTGTCAACAACTTTTCCAGCAGTTATAACATGGTTCATCTCACCATGGAAATCATAATCTCTTGATTCATCTCCCTTTCAGAGTGTCTACCATTGTGTCACCAGCAAAACAGAGCTAGCAGAGGATGATTTCGAACTATCAACCTCTAGGTTGTGGGCCCAGCACACTTCAGCTGCACCACTCCGCTGAAAACCACCCCAGATGGGACTTGAACCCACAATCCCTGGCTTAGGAGGCCAGTGCCTTATCCATTAGGCCACTGGGGCTTTACGTCACCCAAACTCAACAGTTCAGGAGAAATACATATACAGTTCTGGAGACATAATGAAACAGTAACCTTGACCTCTAGATTTTGAAGTGTTTCCCTCTAGGCGTTCAGGGATATTGCATTCACAAGAATTGGATGGACAGACATGAGGACACAGTCACCTTGACATTGAACCTTTGACCTCCAAAATGTCATCAATAGATTTGTGAGTTCATGTGAATGTTTTTGCAAACTTTGAAGAAACACATACATGGGCATTGTGATAAGATGGTGCTGTCTATTGTTGTTTCTGAAATCAACAATACCTTCTAAAGTTGAATAGCTATTGCGTACCCGGTAATATTAGAGAAGAGCTCTCGTTGGCACTGTAGGTGGACAATTTAGAAAATTAAGTTACTTTACACTTTAAACTGTTACATCTCCTCTGAATCACCAACTGCAAATTTTCAAGCCTCATTGGCACGCCGACCACCATCTACAGTAGGTAAATCACTAGCTAGCTATGCATGAGTACCTCATACCTTTTACCAGGTTCAGGTGGTTAATAGCTATGGTCATATGAAAATTCATTAAGCTTTCTGAACAATGTTCTTCATTTTCTGAACGCATTCACTCAGTAGTGTTTTATTATTGGTTGTGCATCTGTGATTGCCCTAGAGGTCTCTCAGTCCAGCACCTCTCCCCCTCATCTTTGTCAGTTTTACACTGTCCAGCATAAATCGCTGACACCATACCTCACACTCATCCATGCATACACCTTGCACACATGTATACAACCTTTGCACACAGTCTTTTGTCTCCCCTTTTCATGGGGTCATGACAAAGCATCTAGGGTCAATTTTAACCTTTGTGTGAGTACATAGGTTTCCACATACATAGTTTTTATTAAGATTGACGACCAAATTGTTAGTTTTTCTGAAATTTTGTGAACTATAGCCAAGCCTTCCATAGCCTCGTTGGTGCAGGAGGCAATGTGTCAGTCTCATAATATGTAGGTCGTGAGTTCAACCCTCACACGGGGCAGTTTTTTTTAAAAACAAAAAAAACACAACTGATGCTGAAAATACAGTGACAGGTGGTTGAATACTGGCACTAGCACATGAATGGAATTTGTCATTCTTGGTTATTTCTGAGATTGATACAATGAAAGGAATTATTTAAGAGTGGTAGCAAACCAATGAAAAGGGTTATAGAACATATGTGGTATGTCCTTGGACATACTATCCAAGCAGGGAGATGAGTACAGAGATTTGGGTGCTAGCAAGATGGATGTAGGTTGCCCATTGTTCATTTAGACTTACCAGCAACATTGTTATGATACAAACCTGCTTGAAAAACAGTCACAATTCTTTTTAAAAACTTGTGCATGGAAAACATGATATGGTAGTGTCTGAATTGGTCCATGTCCATACATGGCATGTCAAATGGACAACTCATCTAGCAGAATGTGCAACTCTATGCCTGAACAGGGACTTGAACCCTGGACCCTCAGATTAAAAGTCTGATGCTCTACCGACTGAGCTACCCAGGCTTCTAAAACAGAGGATTGTGGGAAAAACAATCTCCTGAACTACAAATTAAAGTGCAAGTAAATGAAGACCAAAAGCTGTTGCCATGATCACGGTCTTCTGGACAGCAGGAGGGTAGACCACGATTTGCACATTGCCTGAGAACACCAAATGTTATTGCACAAACTGGTTGAAAATTGGCTAAATTGGCCAAAACGGTTAAAAAGCTCAAAGTCACAACTCATCATGGCCACTAGCAGACTGTGAACATCCAGTAAACCTGCATGACAGATGACGATAGCGAGCACTTCATACATATCACACAATCAAGCTGTTGCCTTACCAGGGACTTGAGCTGTGGTTTTCTTTTTTGCTCAAAACGTTGACAGCCTAATGCAATTTTATGGCTACAGACAAATAAACTTTACTACTTACTTTACGGCTACTCGCCGCAGCAAGAAGAAATGTTTTGTTTCAAAAGAAGCTGAAGGAAGCAACAAAAATCACCGCTAAAAAAACGGGAGTTTGGGAATTCTGACGGAGTTCAGACGTTGACATGACGGTTGTTCGCCGACACAAAAGGGTAAGTTACGTTTCCTGGTAACGTTAGCTAACATTTGCATGTTTTCAGCGTCGCAGTCAGTATTTACTCTACGCTATATAAAGTACATGAACTTTAGCAACCATGATTACACACCAAAACATGTTTGCTGTGTACTGTTTGTGTTCCAGAATATTCACGCTTTGCAAAATCGCCGCCGCAGACCGTCTGGTGGGCGATGTCCGACCGGTGAGATCTCTGGTTCTGATCTACTGGACTTCCTATAATCTTTATGAGAGTTACGGAGAGGCTTGTGACAACGACTGGGATGCATCTGGGACAGCAGAGCCGACAGGGACAATGTCACAGGGTGCAGAGGAAGAAGACCGGAAAGTTTGGGAGGGTTTGATGAGCTACTTGAAAAGCTAAATAAAAACTTTTGTTATATATATTGTCTTGTTTTTTTAAAGTAACAGTGTGCAATATTGGAAACGACATGAAGCCGCTAGTAGCCCGAACAGTTGAAAAGTGAGATTAGTGCAGAGAGTGGATAATCTGTCGGTGTCGGGCTAGATTTGTTTTAAATGTCCCGTTGGTTCTGGAAACACACTCCGCACTCTTGTTTGCTAACAACGCAGTCATAAGTGACGATTCTCTCCGACCAACCAGCGGTCTGCAGGTTTTCACGTCACCTTTTGGTATCGCCTCGGCTCGCTTGGAACCTCGACTGAGGTAGTACTAAAAAAAGTACTTGGTAGCAGGTCCCAGGGACTTTTTTTCGTAATGGAAAACCAAAAAAAGCGAGTAGAGCCGAGGCGAGTCGAGTAGATACCACGCAGTGGAAAACCGCCATTGGTGTGCCGCTTTCCAAATCCAAGGCCTGGCCTATTGCCACACTGTCACAGGGCCAATATTTTGTCCTTGCTGTTTTTCCGCCAATAAATAGTGCAAATCTTGCTACACTTTTGTATGGCTTTATCTTGCCAAGTATTATAACAACGTTTTGATACCAGGAACCCAACGAGGTCATTCAGGTTTTGCGACAACTTCTGACGGTAAAATCTGCCAGCCATGTCTCTTCAGGTCCATTGACAGTTTGAGCAACGGGCAGCTCCACGTGCATCGTCAATTGTTTTTCCACAAGACAGAAGATGGGTGCACCGTTCCCAGCGACGCTGCAATACCGGGTCGATGCGTGGAGTGAATGGAGCAAGCCCCTTTTTCAACTCCCATTGCTAAAAATCCATTTAATATGTTGTCCCCTGATAGAGGACATATCAGAAATTAAACTGATAAGAACAGGTACTACACTTGATCTTAGCCAAAAGGCCGAGAAGCGATGACCACCACCTCTTTGCTGTCCGATGCGACCTCCCCGGACGGTTCTCAGTTGTCACGGTCCAGTAATTTTAAAAGGACATAACAGCTGCTACTTGGCACCCCCGTCCAAGCAATTTTGGTTTTCCCAAGTGGTCAAGCTTCTGCCAACCTGCAATGTTCCCATGCTGTCACATTTTAGCTGCGTTTAAGAATCTGAGTTTCCTTATGGAGAGCACATTTGTTTTTTACAAGTACAAAAGGCTTAACCAAACAGCAAAGCCCACCAAAAATAATTTCAACTCATAGGCGTTCCTCTCCACAGAAGTCTTTAGTAAAAGGCGAAAGGCTTGTGCGTTATGAAGAGAAACCAGAGTAAGTGCAGCCCACGCTCGAGAGCAGCCGAAATGCCCAGTCTTCCCAGTCCCAACCCTCGCGGTGATTCTCACTTGGTGTGCCGCTTTCCAAATCCAAGGCCTGGCCTATTGCCACACTGTCACAGGGCCAATATTTTGTCCTTGCTGTTTTTCCGCCAATAAATAGTGCAAATCTTGCTACACTTTTGTATGGCTTTATCTTGCCAAGTGTTGGAGAAATCCTTCTATAAACTGACAACTGACTCCATGATGAATTAACACAGCGTTTATTCTTGTGGTCAACAGATGAAATGCGTTTCCGAGCAGTTTTACGTGCACGGACCTGATGGGAACTTGTCTAGTACAGAGGTTCCCAAAAAGGCACTTAAACAATAGCGTGCTCAGGGTTATATTGGTTCCCCTTGTGGGGCCTGATTGGTCAGCTATACTGTTGCTGGGGTACAATCCCTGCTCTGCCTCTTCCTTCTTGCCTGTCTATTATTTTCAGTTATCATTTACTTCACAAGACAGCTATGTTCACTCCCTTCTTGTCCTGTTCTCTGAGTTATCAGACCGTCCTCGAACTTCAGTGTCCTTGGCCTCACCATCTCCTCTTCTCGTGCTCACTGTAGCTTATCTGACTAAGATAGCCCTCCTGTTCTCTCCCTCCTAGCTGTACCCCAGCTGCAAAGCATAATGTATAATATGTCACACATACACACACTCTTATTTAGTCTTTGGTTAATTCAGTATATACTTTAAGCCAGCTTTTACGTGGCCGTTCCTGAGTGCCCTGTTCATCACCACCTCAGTCATTGTATTATTTTCCCACAAATTCCCCCTTTTCGCACCTACTAGGTGCGAACACTTTTTACACTAACTGCAGTGCCTCAACGTCCTCCCCGTCCTCAGGCATGGTGAGTAATGGCAGCATCCCAGCGGAATAGGGAGGCGGCGCTTTTTCTTTGGACAAGGCAGGGATATCATGGTCCGCAGGCAGGGCACACAGCAACACCCACAGGTAACTAGAATAGCGAGAAAAACAGCAATAGATGTCAAACAAGCAGTGATAAGATTCTTCCATTTGCCAAAAAAGGTTGTCATCCACCCCTCCAATGGATTTGATACACCTGAGGCGTCATGCATCTCCTGGGAAAGGGCTCGAAGTTGGTTCAAAGCCCTGGTGACCTTCCCATCCGGGGCAGTGTTGTTAGGGATGACCGTACAGCACATCTCTCCGAACATGGAACAGACTCCTCCTTTTTCAGCCAACAGCATGTCCAGCGCCATCCTATTCTGGAGCGCCATGAGGGACGTTGGGGCCATCTGCTCGGCCAGGCCTTCGATGGCATCCCTAGTTGCATTGCTCAAGCGTAAAACATTATAATGCACAAAATTTATCCTATCTACATTTTTGCTGGGAGTGACGGGGAAGATGGCTGAAAGCAGTGGTATATTCTCAAATCCTGCGGCTATTTGATCTGCCAATTTGTATTCATTCGGGACACCCCTAGGAACTCCTATGCTGTCTATATAGGTTGGGGTTCCCGCCCATGGATCAAAAGCCGGGCCTTGCATACTACGGGCCCTGCGCCTTCTCTTTACGGTCAGTTGCACAGCCTTATGGTGGGTATAGTGGACTCTACTCCCCACCAAAGATATGGGCATAGCTAATCTAACCATAGCACAAACTCCTGACGTTTGATTTGGGAACTTTATCTGGGAGTACAACCTAAGACCACCACAATAGTAGAATAGTCCTATTCTAGCCACTGGGCCTAGGGCTGTTTTGTTTTGTACAGTTGTATTACACCAGTCTGGGGGTATATCACCTAGTTTGATTGTGGGCTTACTTGATCCGGTGAGATTGAAACAGTGATATCTTGCACCCTCCCCCTTTATGGCGGTAAAATACCCTGGTTTTTCAAAGCCTGGGGGAAAGAGGGATGCTAGGGTAGTACAATTGCGGGAAGCTGTCTTAGAGTGTGTGAAGTTCAACATGCATGCATATCCTGCTGGGTCCTCATTAGGAAACAACGGGGCCGGGTTAGTGAACATGACTGGTCTAGCTGTGGCACAGGCCACGCACCCTTCCATGTGTTGTTCTTTGGCATTCTGTATTAGCCACCTGATCCATAAATTGTCCTGGCCTGCACCTGCTGATAACTCTAACACATCTTCCACCCTCATTTTAGAGAAGTCCTGCACTATTACGTCTTCCTCCTTCAGGGGGGGTTTTACTGTAGTCTCTGCCATGTCAGTGTCATTCTGTGTGTGCGTGAGGGGATCCAAAATATTTATCTGCAGGGGGGTTATCTGGTCACTTCCTGCTATCCATACACCTATGGCTAACATCCACACATCCTGACCGTTCCTGCTCCCAATTGCTCTATTTACTGACAGGGTTATGGGATTTTTCGTGGGGTCTGAACTATAGTCCCGCTGTATAGATAATATCTCCCATTCATCTTGTTGTACCCACCAATCTCTTTTGTCTGTCAACCTCGCCCATGGTTTCCACCCTCCTGTTGTCCAACCCGCGTCATACCAGCTGTTACAGAGACTACCTTTCACCTGTCCGGAAGCGCTCCTTTCACAATCCTCTACCTTTTGATAGTCGTCACAGATGTACACATCTGTGTTTTTGTAGAAACTATTATACCCCCCGCAGTCTATAGCCTGACACAAATCAAAGGTAAATGACGTGGTTGAGTCTCTCACATAGGGGAGAGTCAATCTGGCACCGCACCTTGGGGATGGGCCCTTAGTGTGTTGCTTCACTACTGCCCAAACTGCTCTTCTTTTCTCTCGTCTAGTTTCATTTCCTTTGTTACTGAGAGGTGGTTGGACACTACCGGGTGATTGTTCTTTGTGGTCTCGGTCCCCATACGCATGTTCCAACCCCAGAATTAATGCTGCAACTCCCACTACTACTACTACTGCTAGGACAACTGTTGTCTTTTTCCCAAACCCCATTGCCTTCCAAGTTATGGGTGTACTACGCGGGGGCTGTTCCCCGCCAAAACATCTCTTCCATCTATACATTTTGGATTGCTTTTCTAATTTCTGCCAATGGGCGGCTAGGAGGTGCGGCTGGGGCACAATGTGTCAGGTGGTGCCAAGGTGCTCCTTTTTTACCTTTAACCTGGACCGAGTGTGAAGTAACCTCCCTCACTACGGCCCGGACCACCTGGGGTCAGTCCACTTCCTCTTGTGAACTTTGACCCTGACCCAGTCGCCTACCTTGACAGGTAGTGTTGCTTCCTCCTGCGGTTTCCTGTTCGCCAACTGGACCTGCGTAGAAAGGGCTGAAACCAGAGATGTTAGCTTTTTCATATAGTCTGTCATTTCTATTTGCTGAACATCTAACATTGGCATGTGGCCTCCATCTAGTGGAGGTCCTGGCATTTTTCTCCCTGTCATTATTTCGTGTGGGGTCAAATGTGTTTCTCGTCCTTCTGAGGACCTCATAGCCATGAGGGCCAATGGGAGCGCTTCTACCCATGTTAACTTGCTTCCTGCACATGCCTTGGCTATCTTAGCCTTCAATGTCTGGTTTGCTCTTTCCACCATTCCCTGTGACTGTGGATGATAAACTGATCCGAAGGCATGAGTGATTCCCAGGGCCTGTTCTACTTCTCTTAGTAGTTTGTTGTTAAAATGTGTGCCATTATCTGACCTTATTTGCCTGGGGACCCCATACCTCGGGATGAGTTCAGTTTTGAGCCATTTCACCACTGTTTTTGCGTCCTCTTTTCTGGTGGGAATGGCTTCTACCCACCTAGAGAACCTGTCTACCATCACCAGAAGATACCTTTTTCCCCCTACCACATTTTCTGCGCCCATATCAGTATAATCTATACTGATATCTTGAAAACAAGCTGTGGGGACTGGGTACGCTCCTTTTAGTGTGGTGTATGGTTTCTGAACATTATGCTCTCCACACACCCTGCATTCCTGACAAAAATGTGTCACCATGTCCCTCAAATTGGGGTGCCACCACAGCTCAGACAGATTCAGGAGAGTCTGTTTTCTTCCTTCATGTGTTGGTCTGTGTGCCTCAGGTAGCAACATTCTGCACATCTCGGCTGATGCTGCTATCTTTCCTTGATGAGACCTCCATATCCCATCTTTGTCTTTTGTGGCGCCGCTCCGCTGCCACTGATTCCATTCATAGGCTCCTGCCTTTTTCCACTGTATCCAGCCTTGATGAGTGGTACATCAGTACATGTCTGTCTCCCCCTTTTTTCTGAAATAAAATGGCATTGAGAAAGCCATTGTTTTCAGAAACATCCATATGAAATGGGAGTGAGTAGTCTGGGGAGGTGAGTGTCTCTGCCCTTGCTAGGGCACTTTTGAGGTCAGAGAAGGCGACCTCGGCCTCTGTTGTCCATAGGAGGGGGGCGGTGAGACAGCGATGACCAGCAGCAGCCACCAGTTCCCTGAGCGATGTAGTTCTGTTGGTATAGTCAGGGATATGTGAGCGGCTGTATCCTGTGAGGCCCTTTAAAGCACCACATGTCTTCAGCGTCAGTGTCAGCTTTTAGAAGGCCAGGTGTGGAGGTGGGGAGCCATTTAAATGTTAGTGCACGTTTTATCATAGGGCCCAGGGATCTGGCCTGCTGGCCAAATCCTACTGCGAGTGTGACATGCGGGGAAGAAGAGTCCCAGAGTGTGTACCAGTCTTCAGAGGAGTGCGTTAAGACCACAGAAGCAGCCACCCCTTCTTTACCACAATATATGCCTCTGCATAAGAGAAGTGGGTGCTGTCCTTGCATGTTTGTCTCCCAGTCATCTTGATATGGGGTGTCCAGGTCGTCAGCTACATGTAGAGTACAGTGTACTTGTGGGAGTGGGGACATGTAGGGGTGCAGTCTGTATATGGCTGGTTTCAGGATGTTGAATGCATGTTGAATGGAGGGTGTGTCAGGGCCTGTGGGAAGCAGGCGTAACCAATATACATATTGGTGTAGTTCTGACACTGGGGTTGGTGTGAGGGAGAGAATGGTGACTGGGGAATCAGGAGTGGATACTGGAGGAACAGGAGTGACATGAATGCCATCCACATTCATCCATATGCACAGATTCAATTTACACATAAGATCTCTTCCTAATAAATTTACTGGGCATGCAGGGGAAAGCAAAAAAGAATGTGTGTGTGTTTGTGAGTTAAATTCGGTTAACAATGGCTGTGTGAAGTGCTGTAAGATAGGGGTCCCACTGACTCCCATAACTGACTGAGTTTGAGCTGAAGGAGGGAAGTAGGTGGAATTTAGACAGGAGAACGTTGCTCCTGTGTCTGCCAGCATTACATGTGGTTTACCTTGAATAGTAAGGGTAATGAGGGGTTCTGTGGTCAGACCAAAATGAAAATCAGTGGGAGGACACCTTCATTGTGGACCCTGTTGGTCATACCATTGCTGTTGTAGGGCCTGATTAGCGGGGGACAGTGGCCATGGCTCACCGGGGTATGGTTGGGGTGAGGGATTTCTCCCTGGCCCTCTAGGGGGCTGTGCTGGGGGCTCTTGGCATTCTCTTGCATAGTGGCCTTGCTGACCACAGTTGTAGCAAAGGAAGTAGGGCTGAGAGGTCCTTCCTCCAGGCCTGGACCTAGTCATTCCTCCTCCTCTCTGAAAACCTCGCCCTCTTCCTCTTGTGGGCCAATTTTGCTGGCTCGTGTTCGCTGGCCATGGTGGTTGTGGGGGTGGTGGCCAGGAAGCTTGTGCTCTCTGTAAGAGTTGAGTGACTGCTTCCAACACTGGGGCTTCTGACTGTTGGGGGTTCTGTGAGACTGTCATTTGTTTAGCTTTGCTGGGCTTGGGCTTGTTTAATTCTTCCAGTTGTTTCTTTAACAATTGAGTTTGTAGTCTTTTTAATTCATCTTCTTGTTGCTCTGCTCCTTTTTGGTGTTTTGACAGGAAATGACGCACATTCTCGCCCCATGTTGCATCGGTCATTGTTTGCAGGCCTACTACTCCTCCTAACTGTGTCTGAACTGCTGTGGGTAATCCCCCTAGTACCCCATGGCGGAACAGCGCCACTGTGGCGGCGGACTGGTCCCACGGTTCCCTCATAGCACGCTGCCAAATCTTTTTTGCTCTATCTGCATAGGCATCAAAATTTTCATCACTTAGTCTTTTTAAATCATGCCATGCTGCATGATCCCCAACTGTGGGATACATGCGGTGCAGCTCAGCCCAAATGCCAGGGGTTACTGCTGATGCAGGCACTGATGCGGGAACAGTGGGTCCAGCTCCCCCTCTGGTGAGGGCAGCACTAGCTTCATCTGCTCCCATTACTCTACCCAATACTGCTCTGAGATCTCCCAAACACAGCTGCACTCCTGCTGTAAGACTATTGAAAGCTGTGAGGAAATGCTCAGCCCCTCCTGTCAGGGAGGGGAGTTTTGCACACAGAGCATCTAAGTCACCAAAACTGTAAGGGGTGTACATCAACAGTCCTCCTCCTCCTCCTACTGGGCGGAGTGGGCATTGTAGCCCCGCCTCTGGTGTGTGGCGCGTCTGCTCTTCCTCACTGAGCTCATTCACTGTTCGACGCAGCTGCTCTTGCTGCTCTTTTATCTCTCTGAACTCTTTGTTAAGTCTTTCCCTTATTCTAGTTGATCTTCGCAGCATAACTTCGTCAGGGTCCTCGTTGGTAAATTTACCTTTAAATGTGCCTGCTACAAAAACGTCTTGAGGACTTTGTGATCTAGATCTGGGCCTGCGTTTATATCGTTTTTTAGTCCTTTCCCTAGAGCTAGAGTTTCTGTCTGTTTGCTCACTTTCCCTGCTGCTGTCTGACTGTTCGCTATCTTCCTTACTTCCTGAGTCTTGTGGGGTACTATGGTGAGGTGGACTGGGTCCTTTTACTGACATGTGAAAATGCTCTGGATTTTGTTGGCAAAAAGACGCTGAATATGGGGTACTAGCTTTGCTTGGGCCGGCTGGGACTTTGGCCGCTGGTTGTGGTGGAGCCGCTGCTGCTCCCCCTGACGCTGACTGTACCATTAAATTTAGATAACATTCTAAATCCTGTACGCGGCCCTCTAATGCCGGTATCAATGGGTCCTGTGGTACGTCTATTTGTAATGCATTTGGCTGTAAATGGGCAGTTACCACTGGGGCTTGGACTGTGGGTTTTGATGCCGTTGGACCTGTATACGGCGGCGGTGGAGCGGAAATTCTTAGGTTTCTTATGTCTGGATAAAAAGGGTTTGTTGGCGGGGGCGCCTCAGCGGGCAGCGGGGTTTTCTCTGCGCTAGCGGTTTTATTCTGTTCAGCTTCTGTCTCAGTTTTTGGTGAACTTTTGTCATCTTGTTTTGTCAATCCCAATTGTTTCTGTATTGCATTTGTCATTTTCAACCCCACCCCATATTTCTCTTTCTGCGCTTCATACTCCTTCTGCTTTGGTTTAGTCAATTTAAACCATTTTCTTTTCTTTTCCTCCTCTGCCTGCCTTTCCGCATACTCCAACTTACTTTTTTCATACTTCACTATTTCATTCACTTTCTCCGGGGACGGCGCCCCTTCTCCCTCAATCCATCCTCCTCTCTCCCATTCTTTCACAATCTCTTTTGCTACTTTCTCCTCTCCTTTATTGCCATACTTTTTCACTGCCCCTACTAACACTTTACCATAAGGGGTCGTCATTTTACAACAAATAAGCAGTGAGAAAAAATCCAACAAGCCAAACCACAACAAAAATCACACATGCAACAACAAACAACTTTTTCATTAAGACTCCATCTAGAGCCTTTTTATGTACATCTCTATAATCTTTACAACTTAAAAAGTGACCTCTCACTCCTTTGCACAAATACACTCGCGGTGGACTCGTAATATTACAATGACAATCTGTTAACTGCAATTCTTTTTCAGGTTGTTCACACAGAACCAAGGGTGGCAATTCACAATCACTCATCTGAACTATCTGTCCTTAGCAGTCTCCTACCTCGTCAACCATCTGGACGTATTTTCCTCTGACTATTTGTCCCTTTTCCTCTCCTACCGCCACCCGTATTATTCAACAATTCTCTCACAACTCTCTAGTTGTTTTTCTCTGTTTAATCACATCACATGCCCCAACATTTCATCTGTTTGTATCCCTTTAATTACAGCACATTCAATCAATTCTTTTCGCTTAAAACAACACTTACGACAGTTGAAATGTGATCACATCAATTTAGTTTTCAGCCAATAACAGAATTTTGATTTTAAACAGGCTTCTGCTTACCTTTTTTGTTGAGAGCTCTCAGTGATCACACCAACGAATCGCAGTATCGCCGCTCAGTCCCCTTCACGGGCTGCGGGATGTCAGTCCGGTGGCTGAGCTGAACCGGACCGTGGACACAATGCCAAGGTCCAGTTGGATTCTCCTGTCCAATTACGTTATCACGTCCGGGGTCACCAAATTTGTTGGAGAAATCCTTCTATAAACTGACAACTGACTCCATGATGAATTAACACAGCGTTTATTCTTGTGGTCAACAGATGAAATGCGTTTCCGAGCAGTTTTACGTGCACGGACCTGATGGGAACTTGTCTAGTACAGAGGTTCCCAAAAAGGCACTTAAACAATAGCGTGCTCAGGGTTATATTGGTTCCCCTTGTGGGGCCTGATTGGTCAGCTATACTGTTGCTGGGGTACAATCCCTGCTCTGCCTCTTCCTTCTTGCCTGTCTATTATTTTCAGTTATCATTTACTTCACAAGACAGCTATGTTCACTCCCTTCTTGTCCTGTTCTCTGAGTTATCAGACCGTCCTCGAACTTCAGTGTCCTTGGCCTCACCATCTCCTCTTCTCGTGCTCACTGTAGCTTATCTGACTAAGATAGCCCTCCTGTTCTCTCCCTCCTAGCTGTACCCCAGCTGCAAAGCATAATGTATAATATGTCACACATACACACACTCTTATTTAGTCTTTGGTTAATTCAGTATATACTTTAAGCCAGCTTTTACGTGGCCGTTCCTGAGTGCCCTGTTCATCACCACCTCAGTCATTGTATTATTTTCCCACACAAGTATTATAACAACGTTTTGATACCAGGAACCCAACGAGGTCATTCAGGTTTTGCGACAACTTCTGACGGTAAAATCTGCCAGCCATGTCTCTTCAGGTCCATTGACAGTTTGAGCAACGGGCAGCTCCACGTGCATCGTCAATTGTTTTTCCACAAGACAGAAGATGGGTGCACCGTTCCCAGCGACGCTGCAATACCGGGTCGATGCGTGGAGTGAATGGAGCAAGCCCCCTTTTCAACTCCCATTGCTAAAAATCCATTTAACATGTTGTCCCCTGATAGAGGACATATCAGATATTAAACTGATAAGAACAGATACTACACTTGATCTTAGCCAAAAGGCCGAGAAGCGATGAACACCACCTCTTTGCTGTCCGATGCGACCTCCCCGGACGGTTCTCAGTTGTCACGGTCCAGTAATTTTAAAAGGACATAACAGCTGCTACTTGGCACCCCCGTCCAAGCAATTTTGGTTTTCCCAAGTGGTCAAGCTTCTGCCAACCTGCAATGTTCCCATGCTGTCACATTTTAGCTGCGTTTAAGAATCTGAGTTTCCTTATGGAGAGCACATTTGTTTTTTACAAGTACAAAAGGCTTAACCAAACAGCAAAGCCCACCAAAAATAATTTCAACTCATAGGCGTTCCTCTCCACGGAAGTCTTTAGTAAAAGGCGAAAGGCTTGTGCGTTATGAAGAGAAACCAGAGTAAGTGCAGCCCACGCTCGAGAGCAGCCGAAATGCCCAGTCTTCCCAGTCCCAACCCTCGCGGTGATTCTCACTTGGTGTGCCGCTTTCCAAATCCAAGGCCTGGCCTATTGCCACACTGTCACAGGGCCAATATTTTGTCCTTGCTGTTTTTCCGCCAATAAATAGTGCAAATCTTGCTACACTTTTGTATGGCTTTATCTTGCCAAGTATTATAACAACGTTTTGATACCAGGAACCCAACGAGGTCATTCAGGTTTTGCGACAACTTCTGACGGTAAAATCTGCCAGCCATGTCTCTTCAGGTCCATTGACAGTTTGAGCAACGGGCAGCTCCACGTGCATCGTCAATTGTTTTTCCACAAGACAGAAGATGGGTGCACCGTTCCCAGCGACGCTGCAATACCGGGTCGATGCGTGGAGTGAATGGAGCAAGCCCCTTTTTCAACTCCCACTGCTAAAAATCCATTTAATATGTTGTCCCCTGATAGAGGACATATCAGATATTAAACTGATAAGAACAGATTTTTTTTCTTTTGAAAATAATTTATTGACACTAATTTCATACTTTTGTCATTTAACATGTCACATGAAAGTTACCTTTTAAAATACAACAAGTCAATAAATAAATCATAAAACATCCAAAACAACCTTCAAGAGATGCGTTATACATAAATAATCCATAAAACATCCAAAACAATTGCTTTAAAAATGCATTACAGATAAGATTGTCATAGATTAAAGGGTATAAAAGGTTTTCAATGTAAATGAGTGTCTATGTTAAAATCTCCTCAGCAGGGAGCGCATATGTTATGAATAAAAAGTCCACTGTTGTGCAGGAGTGGGGTGAGTCCCTACCAAGTGGGAACTCATTCCGCTCCCCCAAACAGATTTGGTCTCTCGGGATCCTGTCGAGGTGCTCAGAGGAGACCCTCACCCTGTAGCTCCTTCCCACCGACCTCACCCGGAGGGTCAGGCCGCCGCTGCTTTGAACTTGTACTGTGTGGCTCCGGCTCCTTCGTCCGAATGGGCACAGAGGCGATTCTTCTTTGAGGCTGTGTCCTAGGCCCGCCGCCTGCAGCTCCGGCCATTCGAACCGTCGCTGCGGCCATCCGGATCACAGCCTCGGGGGGGATCTGCATGTGCTTCCTTACCAGCAAGTTTCTGGAGGTCCATATGGCGTCTTTGATGGCGGCTAGGGTGAGCCACTGTTTGGCAAATGTTCGTGCTGGTATCTGTTTTCCTTGGCTCACCCCGTACAGCACCAGCTGTGGTGTAAGGACCTCCCTTGCTGGCAAGTACGGGAATTGCAAGGAGCCGGCCATTGCCCACTGTTCTACGGCAGCGCTGCACTCCCAGAGCAGGTGCCTCACCGACTCAGGCGCGCCACAACCTGGTCGGGGGCAAGTTGCGTGCGCCGACATGCCCCGGGAGTGCATTACGGACCTGACCGGGAGGATCTCGTGAGCCACCATCCATGACAGGTCCCGGAGTCTGTTTGGAAGAGCGGGATGGTTTACGTTGCGCCAAACTGTTGAGGGCTCGCCCAATGCGAGCCCGCGCACTGGACTCACTGGTTCCCGCTCCTGCACAACAGAAATGAGAGAGCGGTGAGTAGTTAAAACCTGCAACTCCTCCTGCTCAAGGTTAAAATGCCTTAAAAATGACTGGATAAAAGCATAAGCTGGTGGCAGGTTAAAAGACACTGGAACTCTGAGGTCTGTGGGTAGAATCTTGATTTTCCTGAGGTACGACCCCATCCAGAACCTTGTCATCGCTGCGGTCTTGGGGTTACTGGATGGGGCTGTGGCGGTTAAAATGTGCAGGGCGGTGTATCTGCTCCCTAAAAACAAGTACAGGTCAGGCACTCCTTTTCCTCCTTCCTCCTTTGGCTTCTTCATCACGCTTCGTTTCAGTCTTTCCCACTTGGAGCCCCACAAGAAATAAAAGATGGCTCGTTCCAGGTCTAAAATCGTTCTCCTAGGCGGGATAAAAACAGAACTGATTAGTAAAAGCAAAGGTAAAATCACTGCTTTAATGATTAAAACCTTTCCTTCTAAAGTCAGTCCTCTAAGTGTCCAGTATCCTAGTCTCTGTCTGACTTTCCCTACCTTGTCTGCCCAATTTGTTTTCCCTTCCCCCTCCCTATCAAACTTGATCCCAAGTATTTTTTGGTCGGTCCGGGTCACAGTCAGGGGGAGTCCTGTCGTCTCAGTCGCCGTCCATGGTCCATAAAAATGGGCTTGGGTCTTGCTTCGGTTGAGCTTCGACCCAGAGGCCTGTCCGAACCAGTCAGTCAAGTCCAGCGTCCTGTTGACAGATAAAAGGTCAGTGCATAAAATGTTGATGTCGTCCATATATAAAATGCATTTTGTCTCGAGTCCCCCGCTCCCTGGGACTCTTACCCCATGGATTCGTTGGTCCCTTCTCAAGATCTGTGCCATCGGTTCTATTGAGAGGACGTAAAGGAGGGCAGATAACGGACAACCCTGACGGACACCGCAGTTTATATCCACTGCTGCTGTCAGATGCCCGTTAACAATGAATTTGCTGTTGATCCCCCGGTACAGCAGTCCCACCCAGGCTATAAACCTTCTTGGGAACCCCATTTTTTGCAGTACCTGAAAGAGGTACTGGTGCGAGACCCGATCAAAGGCTTTCTCAAAATCTAAATTCAGGACTACTAGCCGAATGTTTCTGTCTCTCGCATAACAGATGGTGTCTCTGATCAGTACGAGGCTGTCGGTGATCTTCCTCCCCGGGACGGCACAGGCTTGATCCGGGTGAATCAGCTCTCCTAAAAACAGGGACATACGTGAAGCTAATAATTTGCTAAAAAGTTTACAGTCGACATTTAAAAGTGTGATGGGTCTCCAGTTTTTCAAGTCTGTCTTGTCTCTGTCTTTATGTAAAAGCGTCACTATCCCTACTCTAAAACTGTCAGGAAGTCGGTCCAGTTGTTCAAAATCCATAAAAACAACAAGCAAGTCTGGTGCTAAAATGTCCCAAAATGTCAAGTAAAATTCCAAGGGAAGCCCGTCTTCTCCTGGTGACTTCCCTTTCTTAAAAGTTTTTACACAGTTGTTTAGTTCAATCATGGTAAAATCTTGAGTTAAGAGCACATTGTCATTTTTTGCTTGTTCAATTGATTTTAAAACTTCGGTCATGGTGTCCTTATTAACTGCTTTTTCCGTGTACAGTTCACGGTAAAAGTCTTCGACAGTTTCTTTAATTTCCTCTGTTGTGTTAGCTATGCACCCGTTTTCTTTTTTAAGTCTTAACATGCCTCCCCCTTTATTTATGATTTTCTTAAAAAAATATCTTGTGCACTTCTCTCCTTCCTCTATTTCCCTCTCCTTGCTTCTTAGTATGACACCTTTGCTTTTAATTTCTGCTAAAACCGACATCTCTGTTTTAATTTGTTTTATTTCCTCATTAAAATCCATTCCCTGTTGGATTAATTTAAAATACCTCTGAAGTCGTTTCTGCAGTCCCATCATGCGTCTGTTGTCCCTATCTTTTTCCTCTTACCTGCCTGTCTGTAAAAAGTCTTAGTCTTCCCCTTCACCATTTCCCACCACTGTGCGCGTGTATCGTAAAAGTCTTGAAGGGTCTGCCATTCTTTGTATTGCTCCCTGTACTGCCTATCTAGCTCCCTGTCTTCTAACAGGTAGCAATTGAGCTTCCACAGACCGCTTCCTGCCGTCACACCGGAAGAGAGTGAAAGAGTGCAGGAAAGCATTGCGTGATCGGAAAAGAAAACAGGTACTAATCTAGCATCGGTTGGTGGGCAGTCACGTGATAAAATGTAGTCTATGCGAGAGGCTCGGGTGCCGTCACTACTGAACCAGGTGAAGCCCTCCTCTCTGGGATGCATGGTTTTAAAACAGTCCACAAGTTTAAAATCGCTACATATACTTTGTAATAAAAGTGAAGTCTTGTCTGCTTTAAAATCATCCCCTGTTCTTCTCCTGTCGTTCTTGCTTAAAATACAATTAAAATCCCCCCCTACGACTAAAGGTAGCCTACCTAGCATGTGGGGCTGCAGGTCTTCTAAAAGGTCATACCTGTCATTCTTGTCATTAAAGCCATAAATATTTAAGACTTTAAAATCCCTCCCCATAAAAGTCAGGTGTGTTAAAAGTGCCCGACCATCTCTCACCACAGTGCTGCCCTTTACCAAGACTAGAGGGTTTTTTATTAAAATGGCCACTCCATCACTCTTGTTTTCATTTGAGCCGCTCCATAGTGACGTTTGTGGCCATAACTCCTCCCATTCCCTGTAGTGCTTTAAAAATGGAAGGCCACATTCCTGTAATAAAAACACATCTGACTTAAAAGAGTTAAGAAAGGATAAAACCGTCTGGGCTCTAACTCTCGACTTGACGCTTCTCACATTGATAGTTGAGAAGGTGAGTGCCATGAGTATGGTTAAGAATAACAAGTATGACATCTTAAAGACAGAAAGGGAGGGACTTCAAATATTTAAAACAACAATTATTGAATTTCTTGTGAATGGAGCTCTTCCTTCATTCTCACAGGTGAGAGAGGACGGGGTTGAACTCCATTTCCCTTTCGGACTCTGGGAGTTGGCCTCTGACGCAGGGTTGCGTTGAGCTTAGAGACCTTAGGGGTTGATTGCAGAGCTATGCTTAGGAATGAGACTTCATTGGGTGAATCGGAGGGGAAGACTCTGGGCCCCTCCACAGATGAACTGTCTGAGTAAGTCCCAGCTCTTCCCCTCTTTTCCGAGACTCCAGGAGACTCAGAAGACAATTCTGAAATTAGCCTCTTGCCTGGCTGGGCATTGGGGAGGGGGACATCCTCACTATCACCCTGTGACTGGTCAGTTTCCTGTTCTGAGCCAGCCACTGGGCTAGCTCCGCCTTCTGCCTGCATTGCCACCACTTCCTCCCTGTTCACCACTGGTGGGGCAATTGCAGGCCCCTCCCCTTCTCCCGCCTCCCCTGATCCTTCTCCTCCAATCACAGGATTTGGCGGGAGATTTGAATTTTCCAGCCCAAACAGCTCTCCAAACAATTCACCTTGTCCGCCATTTTGTTCATTTTCTGTTCTTTTTGCTGCAGTCTTTAATTTGTTAGCAAATGACTTTGGGCAATCTCTGAAGAGGTGGTTTGTTTCTCCACAAAGATTGCACTTCCTGCCATTGGTGCATTCCATGAAGGTATGCCCAATTTCTCTACATTTGCCACAAATAATCTGCTGGCACGCTTCTGCCAGGTGCCCATTCTCACCACACTTGCGGCAGAGTTTGGGCTGGCCCTGGTAGTGAATGTAGCCCCTGTTGTTTCACAGAACTATCATGGATGGCAGATGTTTCAGGCCTTGGAAGCCTTGGGGGTCCTGCCATTGTTGGATGGGGACCCTCCAAGCACAATTCCAAATGCCATCCTCATCTCTCACCTTGGTAGCCTGGCCTTTCACAGTGCAAAATCTGCTCAGCCATAAACAAATGTCATCTGCATTCACAGTTTCATTGAACATTCTGACAATTACAGTTTTAGCTGCATTGTCAGTCAGTTTCTCAACATTAAATGCAGAAAACTGGGGTTTTGCATTTTCAAAACGAATCCAGAATTCTCTCAACAAGGCAGCGGAACAAAAGCTTATATCAAAACCTTTATTAAAAGGTAAAGTCAAGATACAGTTTGTCTTCTGGGTTGAATTTCAAGATTTTCTGGACTAGCCTCCTGGAGAAGTCAAGCCTTGATATAACAAGGGGTTCATTTTCGTTAAATGTAAATCGGACACTGTAGTGCCTCCGCATGCCGGCATGGTTGGCCGACATGGTGGAGGCACCACACTTCAAACGGGATGAAAGAAGCTAAAAACGCCTAAAACAGTCTAAAAAACAACAAGTAAGCTAAAAATGAGGTAAAACACTGATTTAAAAAGCAAAATAAAGCTTGCCTAATAAATACTAAAACGCACTTACCTTTCTTGTTTGGTCTGGTCGATGTTGTAATCCCCACAGAGTAGTAAGCAGTCCTCTAGACCAATGAATTCCTCAGTGAAAGTATTTCAACTACAAACAAGATGAAATTTGTTCACAAAGAATGAGTACACTATCCTCCAAAAACCCGCTACAAAACCAGGCCACAAACAGGCAAAAGTTTTGTCCGGACATAGGAGGCGATCGCAGTCTTAGCCAAAAGGCCGAGAAGCGATGACCACCACCTCTATGCTGTCAGATGCGACCTCCCCGGACGGTTCTCAGTTGTCACGGTCCAGTAATTTTAAATGGACATAACAGCTGCTGCTTAGCACCCCCGTCCAAGCGCTTCATGGGGAAGCACAAAAAGTTTTAGTTAAAGACGGCAATTTTGGTTTTCCCAATTGGTCAAGCTCCTGCCAACGTGCAATATTCCCATGCTGTCACATTTTGGCTACGTTTAAGAATCTGAGTTTCCTTTTGGAGAGCATATTTGTTTTTTACAAGTACAAAAGGCTTAGCCAAACAGCAAAGCCCACCAAAAATAATTTCAACTCATAGGCGTTCCTCTCCACGGAAGTCATTAGTAAAAGGCGAAAGACTTATGCGTTATGAAGAGAAACCAAAGTACAGCCCACTCTCGAGAGCAGCCGAAAACGCCAGTCTTCCCAGTCCCAACCCTCGCGGTAATTCTCACTTGGTGTGCCGCTTTCCAAATCCAAGGCCTCACCAATATTTTGTCCTTGCTGTTTTTCTGCCAATCAAAAGTGCAAATCTTGCTACACTTTTGTATGGCTTTATCTTGTCAAGTATTATAACAACGTTTTGATACCAGGAACCCAACGAGGTTTCACAGATCATTCAGTTTTTAGGACAACTTCTGGCGGTAAAATCTGCCAGCCATGTCTCTTCAGGTCCGTTGACAGTTTGGGCAACGGGCAGCTCCACGTGCATCGTTAATTGTTTTTCCAGAAGACAGAAGATGGGTGCACCGTTCCCGGTGACGCTGCAATACCGGGTCGATGCGTGGGGTTTAGATTTGTGCATATACACATCAACTTTCTTTTACATTACTGCATATACACATCAACTTTCTTTTTGATTCATCATCACCATTCATTATGTCATCATCACTATTCATTATGTCATCATCACAATTCATTATGACATCAACTTTCTTTATATTACTGCATATACACTAGGGGTGATCCGAGTATCCGGCTGAAACGAGTATCCGGTACGGATAAAGCACTTTTGCCGAGTACAAGTATTATCCGAGTAATATGAGTCAATATCCGTGCTCGGATTGAATAAAACTCCTCAACTGGCCGCGCAGCGTTCTGTGATAATCACAGCGCCCCCCCGCCTACAAACCCGCTCGGATCAATCACACACATACAGAACATGGAGAAATGCGCTCTCTCTCTCGCTCTCTCTCGCGCTCTCTCCTGCTCCGTCAGTCAATTCGGTCTGCGGATCTGTTCCGTTAACGTTTAGGGTTTCTTCAGCTTCAGGTTTGTTTTTAACTTCGGTTTGTAGTCCTTACATAGTAACCAGTAGATTTCTGGTGAACGTGGGGTTTGTAGTCCTTACATAGTAACCAGTAGATTTCTGGTGAACGTGGGGTTTGTAGTCCTTACATAGTAACCAGTAGATTTCTGGTGAACGTGGGGTTTGTAGTCTTTACATAGTAACCAGTAGATTTCTGGTGAACGTGGGGTTTGTAGTCCTTACATAGTAAGCAGTAGATTTCTGGTGAACGTGGGGTTTGTAGTCCTTACATAGTAAGCAGTAGATTTCTGGTGAACGTGGGGTTTGTAGTCCTTACATAGTAACCAGTAGATTTCTGGTGAACGTGGGTTTCAGACATGCTGCTTGTTTTAAATGCGACTCCAGTTGCGTCTCTGCCATCGGAGATTTTTTTTTTTTTACTGTCAGCTGCCCCCCCCCCCGCCCCCTCTCTCTCTGTGTCTCTCTCTTACTCACACACACACACACACACACACACACACACACACACACACACACACACACCTGGTGTGGAAATTAAAAAAAAACAAAAAAATAAAAAAGAACCAAAAACAAAAAAAATCACACTGATCATACAAAAATAAAAAGTTAAAAAAGAAAGTTATATTGAGTATGAAAACTCTTGTTCATTACATTTTACTTCATAATTGCGACCCATGTGTTGTATTCATTGTTGCAAAACGTTCTGTATATAGTTTGTTTGTTACCATGACAACACCATTGATCTGAAGCTTGATGGAAAAATAACAAGAACAGCTCTCACAATGCAAGTTACAGAGTGACAACAGTTCGGGTGAATACAATCAGTAATACACTTCCTTATATCCAGTGCCCCCAGAGGAAAATAAACCTTGTTTGGAAAACAGTTTAATCTCAAACACAACAATTAGTGGACCTTAGGCAGACAGTTGGAGCTCTTATGTATTTCTGAACCTGCCCCTTGTGTGTCAAGTTTCTTGACCGGTCATTTTATCTCATCTGAAAAAGGACATCGTGTCTCTAGGATGGGCTACGGTCTCGACCTGGGACCTGCTATGATAAACACAGCTTTAGACAACTGTTTCTGTCAGGCTCCACGTCATCTGTTCTTCAAGGAAATGGTGTGGAGTCATAACAAACCCAGTTGTCTCCCATCAAGGAGACACACACATATGACAGATACAGAAGTCATATACTCTAAGAGGCATTGGAGAATTTATTATGAATAATTAATATGAAAATCATTGGTTAAATGTAATTTTCCCATTACAAGCCGTATTGTTTTCAGGTCCGGTACAGACATGGAAAGAAGAATGTCATTGCTGACTCTGATGAGTAACGGTTTTAAGAGGGAGGGTGTGTGACAAAGTGGGTTTGCTCACCACTTGTCCCATACAGGTCATTAGTAAAGTAAACACACAGTCATACATTAGTTTCAGTTCCATTTTATTAGGTTGCAAGTTGAAACATGGTTTTTCCTGTATTGATACTTACAATTGTTTGTTCCTTTGTTCAGTTCCACCATGCAAAACAATTGGTTGGGGAGGGGCCGGCCTAAGTATTTCCTGTTTTATAGGAATAGGGTGGTCATGGATGACATCACCGGGCCAAACCAAGTAGAGGGTTTTCTTTTGTATAGGAATGTTTATTTTGGTTGTTTTTGGTCATTGTATAAAAAAGGTATGCAAAATCCTGACCTGTTTTGTAGTCAGCAGGATAGGAGGGAACTGGTGACCAAGTTCCATAGGTTAAGAGATGGCAAGGTATTAAGGTTTGGAGTAGATCAACCTGCTTTAGGATGGGATGGACTGAAGCGGTGGGGTGGGAATTGACAACCCTATATAAATGGGGGGGGGGGGGGGGGGGGGGGGATTTGTGCTCCTGGTAGGAGAGAGGGAGGTGAGGCTGTGCTGCCAGGAACATGTGCCTGTTATTGCTGCTATTAGTTTAATGTGCCACTGTCTTTAAGTTTGATGGGTTAATTATCCGTGTACTGCAGACCATGGAAATAAACTAATCACCTTTGAAAATGTGCAATGTTCGAGTCTGCCAACCTACCGCCATCCTAGCCACTCTGGCTAACTCTCCACGAATGTGTAAAACTAAAAAGAAGACACACAAGACCAAAAACAAACAAATTAACTACAGCTATTCTGATATTCCTGACCAGGCTGATGCCGGTTGGCCAGTAAACCCCCCCCCCAAATCATCAGTGTCCCGTATCAAAACCAAAAACAATACACAAGTATATGAACAGGAATTAATTACAAATGATTACAATAATACAGTACCGATGCAGTAATGAGGATTAGTAATTGCAGTGCAGTAATTAGGAAACGTTGCTGGTTTTCAGCCCTAAAGTGGATCAGCTGCTGTGTCCTCCTGTGTGATACAGGACGGTATATGTAAAGCACGTAGCGATGTATCATAGACGGTAATATTAAAATATATAGTCTATGCGATGTATACAGTCCATTTAAGGCAGAGAAATGCGGGACTGTTGTAAAAATCAACGTTAACGTTAGTGGTTAGCGATTGGCGTTAGCATAGCAAGCTAGCGATTTTTAAAAAGTTTCAGTTAGGAACATGGTTGCAAGCATGTATGGACAGGACTGTATAGACCACAAAACAAGATTGTCGTAATTTTTAAATCAATTATTTAAGCCGAAAATACCAGAAATGCGTCTCTCTGGTCGATGCGGCAGCCATTGTTGCCTGTTGCACATTGTATATCGCTACCCCTCGGTTTCAAGTAAGATGGCGTTCTCCCTTGATTTTCTTCATTCATTGTCTATGGTTCCTTGGGCCATACACCCCTTACCCCTCGATCAAAAACATTATTTGGACAGCACTCACGTGAACGCTCAAGACGTAGGGAAAGGGGTAGGGGTAAGATAGAGAAATGAGATTCAGCCTAAGACCTCTTGTGTTAATCTGACTGATAGGGTTATGGAACATAGTGGTAGACCAAGGCCTCCTGTGGTAATCTGACTTGAAGGGTTTTGGAGCGTAGTGTTAGACTAAGACCTCCTGTGACACAAATTAAGCAGTATGCTCTCCCTTTTATACCTCAGGCTATTGTAGACAGCACAACAACCACTTCAAACATACACATTTTACAGTTTTTATTGTACTTTATCTATACAATATTAATGCTCTAGTTTTAATGGGTGTTACAGCGGGGATGAGCACTCTAATTTCCATTTTAATGGATGAAATAAACATAACATAAAGACTGTACCCTGTTCACTTCACAAACAGATGCATTATTAATTTTCAACAGCCTGGGAGTGGACTTTATATGGAGACAAAGCATAGCAATTAGCAGAGGATGGTTTCGATCCATCGACCTCTGGGTTATGGGCCCAGCACGCTTCCGCTGCGCCAAAGCTGGGGAACAATAGTCTGTAAGGGGGGGGAAGAAGAGGAAAAAGGGGAAGAGGGAGGGAAGAAGGAAAAAGAGGAAAAGGAAGAGGAAAAAGGAGGAAAAAAGAAGAAATGAGAGAAAAGATGAGAAAGATGCTAAATTACACACATAGTGTAAGAGTTTTATAGTTTCTATTAAGTCAGATTTTAATTTAATTGCTGAAATTTGAATGTTTCTGGGAAATAAGGGAAGTTTAACGTAGATTCAAAGGTCACAGGTTCAATCCCCACCTAGTGCCAGAAGATCCAATTACACTGTCCACAACTTTAATGTTCTACTAAACAAAGTTTTGGAGGAATAAGATATTAGGAAGGTTGGGAAACAATTTAAACAAATAATTTATAACGTTTAGATTGACTTTTGAACAATATATCTGTTGTTAGTACTGCATACATTTAGTAATTGTGCTATATTTGGTCAATATTAAAAGTTAGTCTTTATAATAAGTATTGTTTAGTAATAAATAATTTTCTTTTTCTTTAAACAATGTATGAAAGGTAAAACCAAGCATTTGTAGTTCTCTTTTCTCTAAAAGCTAGTATGTCTTCCAGTAATCATTGCAGGGAAGTAGGGTGTATAAAGGCAAGTCATATGCTCAGCAGTGTGGACACTATAATTTGGAATAATATTGAAATGAAGCCAATTAATATAATACATGCAAACTTTATTACATTATTGATCTCAACAAAACAATATGTCTTTAAGTAACAAATAATATTGTTTAGCACAAGAAATGACTGACTATACAAAGGTTTTTACGCCAGGGAGGAAAATAAGAGAATCAACAAACTAATTCTGTACAAAGAGTAAAACACACATAACATATAAATCACAAAACATCATAGTATTGTATGCATAGTAAAATCTAACTATTTACATTTTGTATTTACATTATTCATTTACATATTTGATTTTTAATCTGATCTAACCACAACTCTTTTGACAGTGTTTCTGTATTTGGGCAGTAGATAGTGCCTTGATATTGGCTGTGCCCAGTTTCTGCGGTCCTGAATTGTCCACACTTCCTGCAAGTGTTGTACTCCACCTTCCTCTTATTATTATCCAGAATAAGATACCGGATTTTGCGGTAATCCTGCAGGACACAAGTCCATCTTGTAGCATAGTCCTGTACTTTACCCTTTACTTTCCTTTTTGGATTCTTGTGTAAATCACAGAGTCTGATACAAATGGCTTCCACCAAGCGGCAGCAGTCTGGCCACTGGGCAGGGGAGGCAATGGATCCCAGCACACACCGCTTCAGGCTCTCCACACCAGGAGCAAACTCTGCCCGTAGTTTTGGAGACCTGAACTTTCCTACTATGAGCCTGTCTGGTGTCTGGCAGCAAACACCACCCGTTGCTGGTCATACGGCAGCAGGCTCTGCCAGAGGTCAATGATGGTGCTGGCCTGTTGGTTGCTCAAGGTCAAACCAGTATGGTTCTTCAGACCCACCAGATACTCTGCTAGACTGTCCACAAGATCCATTCCCGGCATGTTGTGTTCATCCACAGCCTGAAAAACAACATCAGACCAACGATTAAAAGTTATCACTAATATTACGCACACAATACTGTGGAATAATTACCCATTTAGGTATTCTTTTTCTTAGCTATTCTTTAATCCCTCTTACTAGTTGTTCTTCAGGCATGAAGACGGCTGCAGGCTGGGTAGCTGGGGTCGACACAGAGACAGCAGCAGGCTGGGTAGCTGGGGTGGACACAGAGACAGCAGCAGGCTGGGTAGCTGGGGTGGACACAGAGACAGCAGCAGGCTGGGTAGCTGGGGTGGACACAGAGACAGCAGCAGGCTGGGTAGCTGGGGTGGACACAGAGACAGCAGCAAGGTTTGATTGAGGTGCAGCAAGAGGGATTGTGGTTTTTATTGCAGAGGTGTCAATCAAACTGCCAGATGACGTGGTGGCAGTGCTGGAAACGACCTGGAAGAAAAGAGAAATTGCACGCAGAGTAGCACCCAAACTATTCTCCCAAAGAGATACAATTTTAAAGTTTCAAGTTTAACACAAGGTCATTTTAATTCAGTTTATTTAAGAAGAAGGGAGTGCAAACTAATAAAAGGCATTATTAACAGAATTCATTATAATTAACCAACATGTGGCATCATACCTGAGAAGGTTTCCTGGCCATACTGAGGTTGGGCTTCAGTGTTGCAGTGTGTGAGCCACCGAACCGTGGTTTGAATAAATGGGGAAGGATGAAATGTCACAAGTTACAGTAAATGATCATAGAGTTGTACAGGTCAAAGCAATATACATGGAATTAAAGCTACTGTTTGCATTGATTCTGTTTATATGTTTTATTAAATAGTAGTGCTGGGTACCATTTCAAGGGATAATTTGGGTTGCACTGGACCAGCAGAGGGTCCAGCAGCAGTTGGAGCAGCAGGGTCAGCAGCAGTTGGAGCAGCAGGGTCAGCAGCAGTTGGAGCAGCAGGGTCAGCAGCAGTTGGAGCAGCAGGGTCAGCAGCAGTTGGAGCAGCAGGGTCCAGCAGCAGTTGGAGCAGGGTCAGCAGCAGTTGACGGAGCTGGGCCAGCTGCAGCAGCAGGTGTGGCTGTCTGCACATTAGTTTTCTAATACAAATATCAAAGAAATCAACAGACACAAATATAAGTCAATTTTAACAACATACATTATGATTGCATCTTTAGTATACTTCTATCATTTAAGTATCCCAATGAACTTTACCTTCTTAGTGTGAAATCCACACGTGCAGACCTGTGCTCCACCAAAAAGAGACATCTGCCCCCGCTGCTGGAGTGGACACTTCTCTATCTGTAATTCACCAAAATTAAAATGCACCAGAATGTTACATGACATTAATTAATTGTTGATAGTTGTTAAAAAAAACATGTAAAAAGCTGTACCTTAAGATAGAGCTCATGCCATCTCTTTTGCCTAGGGGCCGGTCTATTCCCAGCATCAGTAGGCCAGACCCCTGTAGCGGCAAACGTCCTCAGCCGGGACAGCCATTCATCGTCCCCCATGGCACGATGCTTCTTAGCCTTAGAAGCCATCTGAGATTAAAACTCAATAGGACAATAGGGCAATAATGTCAATAGTTAGGCACTTAATAAGGTCCCTTTATTGTATCCAAAAAGACAAAACTATAGTATAAGATTTAATCAAATAATTATATATTACAGGCATGACCATGGAATAGCTAATTTATATCATCTAAATCTATCTACCTTCATCTTATAGTAAAGCATGTTGTAACATTGCTAGTACAGGGCTTGAGTCATAATTGAGGCTTATTATAATCATTATCAACATTAATATTATTATATTACAATTAAATTTTATTGTCAACAAATACTACAGTGGACTGAAGTTGGGGGAAACGTTTGAATGCTAATCTTAAAGTAATATAAATTATAAGGGACTGATGTCAATTCAATCAATTTATCAGTTCTCTCTCTCTCTCTCTCTCTCTCTCTAACGCTACTAAAAACTATAAAATATATTATAATAATAATATTTTAAAATAAAAATTAAATTACAGCTAACGTTAACTTAAGATACTGACGTTGCTTAACATATTGATGTTACTTTATACATAACGTGATACACGTAACGTAGCCTATCCTGTTGACTAACGTTATACTCTTCTCAACTAGAAAAGTGCACCGCAACATGACTTCGCAGGCAAATAAACACATAGCTACATACATTACGTGAACATGTAACAGGTTTAATGCACAACATGTGACGGTGACGTTTGGCCTAACGTTACCGTAGCGTTAATACACTAGCTACTACTGCTTACAGCAGCATAACGTTATAAGCTTGTTCTTAACTAGCAAAGTGCACAACAATATGACATTGCGGTCAAACAAATACATCAATTACATGAACTTTTGACAAGTTTAATTCATGAGATGTGGTGCCAGTAATAACTTACTTTATTTTCCGTGGAAAAATACCGAGATGAGTCGTCTTCTCTTGCGATTGCAGCAAAGCTGCCATCGAAGCAGAAAATGCGTTTGGATTGGTAGGAAATGGAGATGGGCGTTGCCAAGAGGAGGCGCTTTTTTGATTGGCAAGAAATGGATATGAAGTCTCTCGTGATTGGCAAAAAATGGAAGGGAGCTTTGGGTTTGATTGGTAAGAAAAGGAGATGAGAAAGTGGACAAATACGTTCTGGGTAGAGCTAACGAGGCAACAAAAGACATTGCAATGGTTGGGAAAATCTCAGAAAAACTAACAATTTGGTCGTCAATCTTAATAAAAACAATGTATGTGGAGACCTATGTACTCACACAAAGGCTAAGATCAACACTAGATGCTTTGTCATGACCCCATGAAAAGGGGAGACAAAAGACTGTGTTCAAAGGTTGTGTGGGAAAATAATACAATGACTGAGGTGGTGATGAACAGGGCACTCAGGAACGGCCACGTAAAAGCTGGCTTAAAGTATATACTGAATTAACCAAAGACTAAATAAGAGTGTGTGTATGTGTGACATATTATACATTATGCTTTGCAGCTGGGTTACAGCTAGGAGGGAGAGAACAGACAGGGCTATCTTAGTCAGATATGCTACAGTGAGCACGGGAGGAGGAGATGGTGAGGCCAAGGACACTGAAGTTCAGGACGGTCTGATAACTCAGAGAACAGGACATACAAACTAAGGAGGGAGTGAACATAGCTGTCTGGTGAGGTAAATGATAACTGAAAATAATAAGAAGAAAGAGGGAAGAGGCAGAGCAGAGAGTGTAACCCAGCAACAGTATAGCTGACCAATCAGGCCCCACAAGGGGAACCAATATAACCCTGAGCACAATATTGTTTAAGTGCCTTTTGGGGGACCTCTGTACTAGACAAGTCTCCATCAGGTCCGTGCACGTGTAACTGCTCGGAAACGCATTTCATCTGTTGACCACAAGAATAAACGCTGTGTTAATACATCATGGAGTCAGTTGTCAGTTTATAGAAGGATTTCTCCAACAAATTTGGTGACCCCCGACGTGATAACGTAATTGGACAGGAGAATCCAACTGGACCTTGGCATTGTGTCCACGGTCCGGTTCAGCTCAGCCACCGGACTGACATCCCGCAGCCCGTGAAGGGGACTGAGCGGCGATACTGCGATTCGTTGGTGTGATCACTGAGAGCTCTCAACAAAAAAGGTAAGCAGAAGCCTGTTTAAAATCAAAATTCTGTTATTGGCTGAAAACTAAATTGATGTGATCACATTTCAACTGTCGTAAGTGTTGTTTTAAGCGAAAAGTATTGATTGAATGTGCTGTAATTAAAGGGATATAAACAGATGAAATGTTGGGGCATGTGATGTGATTAAACAGAGAAAAACAACTAGAGAGTTGTAAGAGAATTGTTGAATAATACGGGTGGCGGTAGGAGAGGAAAAGGGACAAATAGTCAGAGGAAAATACGTCCAGATGGTTGACGAGGTAGGAGACTGCTAAGGACAGATAGTTCAGATGAGTGATTGTGAATTGCCACCCTTGGTTCT
This sequence comes from Etheostoma spectabile, assembly GCF_008692095.1. Lineage (NCBI taxonomy): Eukaryota > Metazoa > Chordata > Actinopteri > Perciformes > Percidae > Etheostoma > Etheostoma spectabile. The sequence goes on along the minus strand of NW_022604468.1, from coordinate 7,428 downwards.
GTGTGAACATCCTGAAAAAGAGTTGCAGTTAACAGATTGTCATTGTAATATTACGAGTCCACCGCGAGTGTATTTGTGCGAAGGAGTGAGAGGTCACTTTTTAAGTTGTAAAGATTATAGAGATGTACATAAAAGGCTCTAGATGGAGTCTTAATGAAAAAGTTGTTCGTTGTTGCATGTGTGATTTTTGTTGTGGTTTGGCTTGTTGGATTTTTTCTCACTGCTTATTTGTTGTAAAATGACGACCCCTTATGGTAAAGTGTTAGTAGGGGCAGTGAAAAAGTATGGCAGTAAAGGAGAGGAGAAAGTAGCAAAAGAGATTGTGAAAGAATGGGAGAGAGGAGGATGGATTGAGGGAGAAGGGGCGCCGTCCCCGGAGAAAGTGAATGAAATAGTGAAGTATGAAAAAAGTAAGTTGGAGTATGCGGAAAGGCAGGCAGAGGAGGAAAAGAAAAGAAAATGGTTTAAATTGACTAAACCAAAGCAGAAGGAGTATGAAGCGCAGAAAGAGAAATATGGGGTGGGGTTGAAAATGACAAATGCAATACAGAAACAATTGGGATTGACAAAACAAGATGACAAAAGTTCACCAAAAACTGAGACAGAAGCTGAACAGAATAAAACCGTTAGCGCAGAGAAAACCCCGCTGCCCGCTGAGGCGCCCCGCCAACAAACCCTTTTTATCCAGATATAAGAAACCTAAGAATTTCCGCTCCACCGCCGCCGTATACAGGTCCAACGGCATCAAAACCCACAGTCCAAGCCCCAGTGGTAACTGCCCATTTACAGCCAAATGCATTACAAATAGACGTACCACAGGACCCATTGATACCGGCATTAGAGGGCCGCGTACAGGATTTAGAATGTTATCTAAATTTAATGGTACAGTCAGCGCCAGGGGGAGCAGCAGCGGCTCCACCACAACCAGCGGCTACAGTCCCAGCCGGCCCAAGCAAAGCTAGTACCCCATATTCAGCGTCTTTTTGCCAACAAAATCCAGAGCATTTTCACATGTCAGTAAAAGGACCCAGTCCACCTCACCATAGTACCCCACAAGACTCAGGAAGTAAGGAAGATAGCGAACAGTCAGACAGCAGCAGGGAAAGTGAGCAAACAGACAGAAGCTCCAGCTCTAGGGAAAGGACTAAAAAACGACATAAACGCAGGCCCAGATCTAGATCACAAAGTCCTCAAGACGTTTTTGTAGCAGGCACATTTAAAGGTAAATTTACCAACGAGGACCCTGACGAAGTTATGCTGCGAAGATCAACTAGAATAAGGGAAAAACTTAACAAAGAGTTCAGAGAGATAAAAAAGCAGCAAGAGCAGCTGCGTCTAACAGTAAATGAGCTCAGTGAGGGAGAGCAGACGCGCCACACACCAGAGGCGGGGCTACAATGCCCACTCCGCCCAGTAGGAGGAGGAGGAGGACTGTTGATGTACACCCCTTACAGTTTTGGTGACTTAGATTCTCTGTGTGCAAAACTCCCCTCCCTGACAGGAGGGGCTGAGCATTTCCTCACAGCTTTCAATAGTCTTACAGCAGGAGTGCAGCTGTGTTTGGGAGATCTCAGAGCAGTATTGGGTAGAGTAATGGGAGCAGATGAAGCTAGTGCTGCCCTCACCAGAGGGGGAGCTGGACCCACTGTTCCCGCATCAGTGCCTGCATCAGCAGTAACCCCTGGCATTTGGGCTGAGCTGCACCGCATGTATCCCACAGTTGGGGATCATGCAGCATGGCATGATTTAAAAAGACTAAGTGATGAAATTTTGATGCCTATGCAGATAGAGCAAAAAAGATTTGGCAGCGTGCTATGAGGGAACCGTGGGACCAGTCCGCCGCCACAGTGGCGCTGTTCCGCCATGGGGTACTAGGGGGATTACCCACAGCAGTTCAGACACAGTTAGGAGGAGTAGTAGGCCTGCAAACAATGACCGATGCAACATGGGGCGAGAATGTGCGTCATTTCCTGTCAAAACACCAAAAAGGAGCAGAGCAACAAGAAGATGAATTAAAAAGACTACAAACTCAATTGTTAAAGAAACAACTGGAAGAATTAAACAAGCCCAAGCCCAGCAAAGCTAAACAAATGACATTCTCACAGAACCCCCAACAGTCAGAAGCCCCTCACAGTTGCAGACATGCTGTCTTTTCTGGGCCTCACAGGATACAGCCGCTCACATATCCCTGACTATACCAACAGAACTCATCGCTGTCTCACCGCCCCCCTCCTATGGACAACAGAGGCCGAGGCCGCCTTCTCTGACCTCAAAAGTAACCTAGCAAGGGCAGAGACACTCACCTCCCCAGACTACTCACTCCCATTTCATATGGATGTTTCTGAAAACAATGGCTTTCTCAATGCCATTTTATTTCAGAAAAAAGGGGGAGACAGACATGCAGTGGCAGCGGAGCGGCGCCAAAAAGACAAAGATGGATATGGAGGTCTCATCAAGGAAAGATAGCAGCATCAGCCGAGATGTGCAGAATGTTGCTACCTGAGGCACACAGACCAACACATGAAGGAAGAAAACAGACTCTCCTGAATCTGTCTGAGCTGTGGTGGCACCCCAATTTGAGGGACATGGTGACACATTTTTGTCAGGAATGCAGGGTGTGTGGAGAGCATAATGTTCAGAAACCATACACCACACTAAAAGGAGCGTACCCAGTCCCCACAGCTTGTTTTCAAGATATCAGTATAGATTATACTGATATGGGCGCAGAAAATGTGGTAGGGGGAAAAAGGTATCTTCTGGTGATGGTAGACAGGTTCTCTAGGTGGGTAGAAGCCATTCCCACCAGAAAAGAGGACGCAAAAACAGTGGTGAAATGGCTCAAAACTGAACTCATCCCGAGGTATGGGGTCCCCAGGCAAATAAGGTCAGATAATGGCACACATTTTAACAACAAACTACTAAGAGAAGTAGAACAGGCCCTGGGAATCACTCATGCCTTCGGATCAGTTTATCATCCACAGTCACAGGGAATGGTGGAAAGAGCAAACCAGACATTGAAGGCTAAGATAGCTAAGGCATGTGCAGGAAGCAAGTTAACATGGGTAGAAGCGCTCCCATTGGCCCTCATGGCTATGAGGTCCTCAGAAGGACGAGAAACACATTTGACCCCACACGAAATAATGACAGGGAGAAAAATGCCAGGACCTCCACTAGATGGAGGCCACATGCCAATGTTAGATGTTCAGCAAATAGAAATGACAGACTATATGAAAAAGCTAACATCTCTGGTTTCAGCCCTTTCTACGCAGGTCCAGTTGGCGAACAGGAAACCGCAGGAGGAAGCAACACTACCTGTCAAGGTAGGCGACTGGGTCAGGGTCAAAGTTCACAAGAGGAAGTGGACTGACCCCAGGTGGTCCGGGCCGTACGAGGTGGGGGAGGTTACTTCACACTCGGTCCAGGTTAAAGGTAAAAAAGGAGCACCTTGGCACCACCTGACACATTGTGCCCCAGCCGCACCTCCTAGCCGCCCATTGGCAGAAATTAGAAAAGCAATCCAAAATGTATAGATGGAAGAGATGTTTTGGCGGGGAACAGCCCCCGCGTAGTACACCCATAACTTGGAAGGCAATGGGGTTGGGAAAAAGACAACAGTTGTCCTAGCAGTAGTAGTAGTAGTGGGAGTTGCAGCATTAGTTCTGGGGTTGGAACATGCGTATGGGGACCGAGACCACAAAGAACAATCACCCGGTAGTGTCCAACCACCTCTCAGTAACAAAGGAAATGAAACTAGACGAGAGAGAAGAAGAGCAGTTTGGGCAGTAGTGAAGCAACACACTAAGGGCCCATCCCAAGGTGCGGTGCCAGATTGACTCTCCCCTATGTGAGAGACTCAACCACGTCATTTACCTTTGATTTGTGTCAGGCTATAGACTGCGGGGGGTATAATAGTTTCTACAAAAACACAGATGTGTACATCTGTGACGACTATCAAAAGGTAGAGGACTGTGAAAGGAGCGCTTCCGGACAGGTGAAAGGTAGTCTCTGTAACAGCTGGTATGACGCGGGTTGGACAACAGGAGGGTGGAAACCATGGGCGAGGTTGACAGACAAAAGAGATTGGTGGGTACAACAAGATGAATGGGAGATATTATCTATACAGCGGGACTATAGTTCAGACCCCACGAAAAATCCCATAACCCTGTCAGTAAATAGAGCAATTGGGAGCAGGAACGGTCAGGATGTCTGGATGTTAGCCATAGGTGTATGGATAGCAGGAAGTGACCAGATAACCCCCCTGCAGATAAATATTTGGATCCCCTCACGCACACACAGAATGACACTGACATGGCAGAGACTACAGTAAAACCCCCTCTGAAGGAGGAAGACGTAATAGTGCAGGACTTCTCTAAAATGAGGGTGGAAGATGTGTTAGAGTTATCAGCAGGTGCAGGCCAGGACAATTTATGGATCAGGTGGCTAATACAGAATGCCAAAGAACAACACATGGAAGGGTGCGTGGCCTGTGCCACAGCTAGACCAGTCATGTTCACTAACCCGGCCCCGTTGTTTCCTAATGAGGACCCAGCAGGATATGCATGCATGTTGAACTTCACACACTCTAAGACAGCTTCCCGCAATTGTACTACCCTAGCATCCCTCTTTCCCCAGGCTTTGAAAAACCAGGGTATTTTACCGCCATAAAGGGGGAGGGTGCAAGATATCACTGTTTCAATCTCACCGGATCAAGCAAGCCCACAATCAAACTAGGTGATATACCCCCAGACTGGTGCAACACAACTGTACAAAACAAAACAGCCCTAGGCCCAGTGGCTAGAATAGGACTATTCTACTATTGTGGTGGTCTTAGGTTGTACTCCAGATAAAGTTCCCAAATCAAACGTCAGGAGTTTGTGCTATGGTTAGATTAGCTATGCCCATATCTTTGGTGGGGAGTAGAGTCCACTATACCCACCATAAGGCTGTGCAACTGACAGTAAAGAGAAGGCGCAGGGCCCGTAGTATGCAAGGCCCGGCTTTTGATCCATGGGCGGGAACCCCAACCTATATAGACAGCATAGGAGTTCCTAGGGGTTGTCCCGAATGAATACAAATTGGCAGATCAAATAGCCGCAGGATTTGAGAATATACCACTGCTTTCAGCCATCTTCCCCGTCACTCCCAGCAAAAATGTAGATAGGATAAATTTTGTGCATTATAATGTTTTACGCTTGAGCAATGCAACTAGGGATGCCATCGAAGGCCTGGCCGAGCAGACGGCCCAACGTCCCTCATGGCGCTCCAGAATAGGATGGCGCTGGACATGCTGTTGGCTGAAAAAGGAGGAGTCTGTTCCATGTTCGGAGAGATGTGCTGTACGGTCATCCCTAACAACACTGCCCCGGATGGGAAGGTCACCAGGGCTTTGAACCAACTTCGAGCCCTTTCCAGGAGATGCATGACGCCTCAGGTGTATCAAATCCATTGGAGGGGTGGATGACAACCTTTTTTGGCAAATGGAAGAATCTTATCACTGCTTGTTTGACATCTATTGCTGTTTTTCTCGCTATTCTAGTTACCTGTGGGTGTTGCTGTGTGCCCTGCCTGCGGACCATGACATCCCGGCTCATCACCACTGCCTTGTCCAAAGAAAAAGCGCCGCCTCCCTATTCCGCTGGGATGCTGCCATTACTCACCATGCCAGAGGACGGGGAGGACGTTGAGGCACTGCAGTTAGTGTAAAAGGTGTTCGCACCTAGTAGGTGCGAAAAGGGGGAATTTGTGGGAAATAATACAATGACTGAGGTGGTGATGAACAGGGCACTCAGGAACGGCCACGTAAAAGCTGGCTTAAAGTATATACTGAATTAACCAAAGACTAAATAAGAGTGTGTGTATGTGTGACATATTATACATTATGCTTTGCAGCTGGGTTACAGCTAGGGGAGAGAACAGACAGGGCTATCTTAGTCAGATATGCTACAGTGAGCACGGGAGGAGGAGATGGTGAGGCCAAGGACACTGAAGTTCAGGACGGTCTGATAACTCAGAGAACAGGACATACAACTAAGGAGGGAGTGAACATAGCTGTCTGTGAGTAAATGATAACTGAAAATAATAAGAAGAAAGGGGAAGAGGCAGAGCAGAGGAGTGTAACCCAGCAACAGTATAGCTGACCAATCAGGCCCCACAAGGGGAACCAATATAACCCTGAGCACAATATTGTTTAAGTGCCTTTTGGGGACCTCTGTACTAGACAAGTCTCCATCAGGTCCGTGCACGTGTAACTGCTCGGAACGCATTTCATCTGTTGACCACAAGAATAAACGCTGTGTTAAACATCATGGAGTCAGTTGTCAGTTTATAGAAGGATTTCTCCAACAGTTGTATACATGTATGCAAGGTGTGTGGATGGATGAGTGAGGTATGGTGTCAGTGATTTATGCTGGACAGTGTAAAACTAACAAAGATGAGCGGGAGAGGTGCTGTGGACTGAGAGACCTCTAGGGCAATCACATATGCACACCCAATAATAAAACAAACTGAGGGAATGCGTTCAGAAAATGAAGAACATTGTTCAGAAAGCTTAATGAAGCTTCATTGACCATAACTATTACCCCTGAATGGTAAAGGTATGAGGACTCCTGCATAGCTAGCTGTGATTTACCTACTGAATATGGTGGTCGGCATGCCAACGAGGCTTGGAAATTTGCAGAGGTGATTCAGAGGAGATGTAACAGTTTAAAGTGTAAAGTAACTTAATTTTCTAAATTGTCGCCTACAGTGCCAACGAGAGCTCTTCTCTAATATTACGGGTACGCAATAGCTATTCAACTTTAGAAGGTATTGTTGATCTCAGAAACAACGGTAAGACAGCACCATCTATCACAACGCCCATGTTTGTGTTCCTTCAAAGTTTGCAAAAAAAATTCATCTGAACTCGCAAATCAATTGATGAGATTTGGAGGTCAAAGGTTCAATGTCAAGGTGACTGTGTCCTCATGTCTGGCCTCCGATTCTTGTGAAGCAATATCTCTGGACGCCTAGAGGGAAGCACTTTAAATTAAAATACATAACCACTAGGAGTCGCGATGAACTGATTTCGATTTTGGAGGTCAAAGGTCAAGGTTACTGTTTCATTACGTCTCCTGAACTGTATAGTATTTCTCCTGAATGGTGATGGGATGGAGCTTTGTGGACGTAAAACCCCAGTGGCCTAAGTGGATAAGGCCTGGCCTCCTAACCAGGGGGTTTGGGTTCAAGTCCCTCTGGGGTGAATCTCAGCAGGTTGGCACATGTAAATGTCCTGGGGCCTCTGACCAGAGGTTGATGGATTGAAACCTCCTTGCTAACTCTGATTTCCATGGTGAGATGAATCATGTTACACCTGCTGAAAAGTTGTTGACCGCTATGAAAAGTGGCAAGTCAGTTCTTACATCCTGACCTGTAAGGATCCTGTAGTAATGC
>NW_022604467.1:0-58169 GCF_008692095.1 Etheostoma spectabile | reverse complement strand
ATAGCTAATTATATCATCTAAATCTATCTACCTTCATCTTATAGTAAAGCATGTTGTAACATTGCTAGTACAGGGGCTTGATTCATAATTGAGGCTTATTATAATCATTAATCAACATTAATATTTTATATTACAATAAATTTTATTGTCAACAAATACTACAGTGACTGAAGTTGGGGGAAACGTTTGAATGCTAATCTTAAAGTAATATAAATTATAGGACTGATGTCAATTCAATCAATTTATCAGTTCTCTCTCTCTCTCTCTCTCTCTCTCTACGCTACTAAAAACTATAAAATATTATAAATAATAATTTTAAAATAAAATTAAATTACAGCTAACGTTAACTTAAGTACTGACGTGCTTAACATATTGATGTTACTTTATACATAACGTGATACACGTAACGTAGCCTATCCTGTTGACTACGTTATACTCTTCAACTAGAAAAGTGCCACCGCAACATGACTTCGCAGGCAAATAAACACATAGCTACATACATTACGTGAACATGTAACAGGTTTAATGCACAACATGTGACGGTGACGTTTGGCCTAACGTTACCGTAGCGGTATACACTAGCTACTACTGCTTACAGCAGCATAACGTTATAAGCTTGTTCTTACTAGCAAGTGCACAACAATATGACATTGCGGTCAAACAAATACATCAATTACATGAACTTTTGACAAGTTTAATTCATGAGATATGTGGTGCCAGTAATAACTTACTTTATTTTCCGTGGAAAAATACCGAGATGAGTCGTCTTCTCTGCGATTGCAGCAAAGCTGCCATCGAAGCAGAAATGCGTTTGGATTGTTAGGAAATGGAGATGGGCGTTTGCCAGAGGAGGCGCTTTTTTGATGGCAAGAATGGATATGAAGTCTCTCTGGATTGGCAAAAAATGGAAGGGAGCTTTGGGTTTGATTGGTAAAAAAGGAGATGAGAAAGTGGACAAATACGTTCTGGGTAGAGCTAACGAGGCAACAAAAGACATTGCAATGGTTGGGAAATCTCAGAAAAACTAACAATTTGGTCGTCATCTTAATAAAAACAATGTATGTGGAGACCTATGTACTCAACAAAGCTAAGATCAACACTAGATGCTTTGTCATGACCCCTGAAAAGGGAGACAAAAGACTGTGTTCAAAGGTTGTGTGGGAAAATAATACAATGACTGAGGTGGTGATGAACAGGCACTCAGGAACGGCCACTTAAAAGCTGGCTTAAAGTATATACTGAATTAACCAAAGACTAAATAAGAGTGTGTGTATGTGTGACATATTTACATTATGCTTTGCAGCTGGGTTACAGCTAGGAGGGAGAGAACAGACAGGGCTATCTTAGTCAGATATGCTACAGTGAGCACGGGAGGAGGAGATGGTGAGGCCAAGGACACTGAAGTTCAGGACGGTCTGATAACTAGAGAACAGGACATACAAACTAAGGAGGAGTGAACATAGCTGTCTGGTGAGGTAAATGATAACTGAAAATAATAAGAAGAAAGAGGGAAGAGGCAGAGCAGAGAGTGTAACCCAGCAACAGTATAGCTGACCAATCAGGCCCCACAAGGGGAACCAATATAACCCTGAGCACAATATTGTTTAAGTGCCTTTTGGGGGACCTCTGTACTAGACAAGTCTCCATCAGGTCCGTGCACGTGTAACTGCTCGGAAACGCATTTCATCTGTTGACCACAAGAATAACGCTGTGTTAATACATCATGGAGTCAGTTGTCAGTTTATAGAAGGATTTCTCCAACAAATTTGGTGACCCCCGACGTGATACGTAATTGGACAGGAGAATCCAACTGGACCTTGGCATTGTGTCCACGGTCCGGTTCAGCTCAGCCACCGGACTGACATCCCGCAGCCCGTGAAGGGGACTGAGCGGCGATACTGCGATTCGTTGGTGTGATCACTGAGAGCTCTCAACAAAAAAGGTAAGCAGAAGCCTGTTTAAAATCAAAATTCTGTTATTGGCTGAAAACTAAATTGATGTGATCACATTTCAACTGTCGTAAGTGTTGTTTTAAGCGAAAAGTATTGATTGAATGTGCTGTAATTAAGGGATATAAACAGATGAAATGTGGGGCATGTGATGTGATTAAACAGAGAAAAACAACTAGAGAGTTGTAAGAGAATTGTTGAATAATACGGTGGCGGTAGGAGAGGAAAAGGGACAAATAGTCAGAGGAAAATACGTCCAGATGGTTGACGAGGTAGGAGACTGCTAAGGACAGATAGTTCAGATGAGTGATTGTGAATTGCCACCCTTGTTCTGTGTGAACATCCTGAAAAAGAGTTGCAGTTAACAGATTGTCATTGTAATATTACGAGTCCACCGCGAGTGTATTTGTGCAAGGAGTGAGAGGTCACTTTTTAAGTTGTAAAGATTATAGAGATGTACATAAAAAGGCTCTAGATGGAGTCTTAATGAAAAAGTTGTTCGTTGTTGCATGTGTGATTTTTGTTGTGGTTTGGCTTGTTGGATTTTTTCTCACTGCTTATTTGTTGTAAAATGACGACCCCTTATGGTAAAGTGTTAGTAGGGGCAGTGAAAAAGTATGGCAGTAAAGGAGAGGAGAAAGTAGCAAAGAGATTGTGAAAGAATGGGAGAGAGGAGGATGGATTGAGGGAGAAGGGGCGCCGTCCCCGGAGAAAGTGAATGAAATAGTGAAGTATGAAAAAAGTAAGTTGGAGTATGCGGAAAGGCAGGCAGAGGAGGAAAGAAAAGAAAATGGTTTAAATTGACTAAACCAAAGCAGAAGGAGTATGAAGCGCAGAAAGAAAATATGGGTGGGGTTGAAAATGACAAATGCAATACAGAAACAATTGGGATTGACAAACAAGATGACAAAAGTTCACCAAAAACTGAGACAGAAGCTGAACAGAATAAAACCGTTAGCGCAGAGAAAACCCCGCTGCCCGCTGAGGCGCCCCCGCCACAAACCCTTTTTATCCAGATATAAGAAACCTAAGAATTTCCGCTCCACCGCCGCCGTATACAGGTCCAACGGCATCAAACCCACAGTCCAAGCCCCAGTGGTAACTGCCCATTTACAGCCAAATGCATTACAAATAGACGTACCACAGGACCCATTGATACCGGCATTAGAGGGCCGCGTACAGGATTTAGAATGTTATCTAAATTTAATGGTACAGTCAGCGCCAGGGGGAGCAGCAGCGGCTCCACCACAACCAGCGCTACAGTCCCAGCCGGCCCAAGCAAAGCTAGTACCCCATATTCAGCGTCTTTTTGCCAACAAAATCCAGAGCATTTTCACATGTCAGTAAAAGGACCCAGTCCACCTCACCATAGTACCCCACAAGACTCAGGAAGTAAGGAAGATAGCGAACAGTCAGACAGCAGCAGGGAAAGTGAGCAAACAGACAGAAGCTCCAGCTCTAGGGAAAGGACTAAAAAACGACATAAACGCAGGCCCAGATCTAGATCACAAAGTCCTCAAGACGTTTTTGTAGCAGGCACATTTAAAGGTAAATTTACCAACGAGGACCCTGACGAAGTTATGCTGCGAAGATCAACTAGAATAAGGGAAAAACTTAACAAAGAGTTCAGAGAGATAAAAAAGCAGCAAGAGCAGCTGCGTCTAACAGTAATGAGCTCAGTGAGGGAGAGCAGACGCGCCACACACCAGAGGCGGGCTACAATGCCCACTCCGCCCAGTAGGAGGAGGAGGAGGACTGTTGATGTACACCCCTTACAGTTTTGGTGACTTAGATTCTCTGTGTGCAAAACTCCCCTCCCTGACAGGAGGGGCTGAGCATTTCCTCACAGCTTTCAATAGTCTTACAGCAGGAGTGCAGCTGTGTTTGGGAGATCTCAGAGCAGTATTGGGTAGAGTAATGGGAGCAGATGAAGCTAGTGCTGCCCTCACCAGAGGGGGAGCTGGACCCACTGTTCCCGCATCAGTGCCTGCATCAGCAGTAACCCCTGGCATTTGGGCTGAGCTGCACCGCATGTATCCCACAGTTGGGGATCATGCAGCATGGCATGATTTAAAAAGACTAAGTGATGAAAATTTGATGCCTATGCAGATAGAGCAAAAAAGATTTGGCAGCGTGCTATGAGGGAACCGTGGGACCAGTCCGCCGCCACAGTGGCGCTGTTCCGCCATGGGGTACTAGGGGGATTACCCACAGCAGTTCAGACACAGTTAGGAGGAGTAGTAGGCCTGCAAACAATGACCGATGCAACATGGGGCGAGAATGTGCGTCATTTCCTGTCAAAACACCAAAAAGGAGCAGAGCAACAAGAAGATGAATTAAAAAGACTACAAACTCAATTGTTAAAGAAACAACTGGAAGAATTAAACAAGCCCAAGCCCAGCAAAGCTAAACAAATGACATTCTCACAGAACCCCCAACAGTCAGAAGCCCCTCACAGTTGCAGACATGCTGTCTTTTCTGGGCCTCACAGGATACAGCCGCTCACATATCCCTGACTATACCAACAGAACTCATCGCTGTCTCACCGCCCCCCTCCTATGGACAACAGAGGCCGAGGCCGCCTTCTCTGACCTCAAAAGTAACCTAGCAAGGGCAGAGACACTCACCTCCCCAGACTACTCACTCCCATTTCATATGGATGTTTCTGAAAACAATGGCTTTCTCAATGCCATTTTATTTCAGAAAAAAGGGGGAGACAGACATGTCAGTGGCAGCGGAGCGGCGCCACAAAAGACAAAGATGGGATATGGAGGTCTCATCAAGGAAAGATAGCAGCATCAGCCGAGATGTGCAGAATGTTGCTACCTGAGGCACACAGACCAACACATGAAGGAAGAAAACAGACTCTCCTGAATCTGTCTGAGCTGTGGTGGCACCCCAATTTGAGGGACATGGTGACACATTTTGTCAGGAATGCAGGGTGTGTGGAGAGCATAATGTTCAGAAACCATACACCACACTAAAAGGAGCGTACCCAGTCCCCACAGCTTGTTTTCAAGATATCAGTATAGATTATACTGATATGGGCGCAGAAAATGTGGTAGGGGGAAAAAGGTATCTTCTGGTGATGGTAGACAGGTTCTCTAGGTGGGTAGAAGCCATTCCCACCAGAAAAGAGGACGCAAAAACAGTGGTGAAATGGCTCAAAACTGAACTCATCCCGAGGTATGGGGTCCCCAGGCAAATAAGGTCAGATAATGGCACACATTTTAACAACAAACTACTAAGAGAAGTAGAACAGGCCCTGGGAATCACTCATGCCTTCGGATCAGTTTATCATCCCCAGTCACAGGGAATGGTGGAAAGAGCAAACCAGACATTGAAGGCTAAGATAGCTAAGGCATGTGCAGGAAGCAAGTTAACATGGGTAGAAGCGCTCCCATTGGCCCTCATGGCTATGAGGTCCTCAGAAGGACGAGAAACACATTTGACCCCACACGAAATAATGACAGGGAGAAAAATGCCAGGACCTCCACTAGATGGAGGCCACATGCCAATGTTAGATGTTCAGCAAATAGAAATGACAGACTATATGAAAAAGCTAACATCTCTGGTTTCAGCCCTTTCTACGCAGGTCCAGTTGGCGAACAGGAAACCGCAGGAGGAAGCAACACTACCTGTCAAGGTAGGCGACTGGGTCAGGGTCAAAGTTCACAAGAGGAAGTGGACTGACCCCAGGTGGTCCGGGCCGTACGAGGTGGGGAGGTTACTTCACACTCGGTCCAGGTTAAAGGTAAAAAAGGAGCACCTTGGCACCACCTGACACATTGTGCCCCAGCCGCACCTCCTAGCCGCCCATTGGCAGAAATTAGAAAAGCAATCCAAAATGTATAGATGGAAGAGATGTTTTGGCGGGGAACAGCCCCCGCGTAGTACACCCATAACTTGGAAGGCAATGGGGTTTGGGAAAAAGACAACAGTTGTCCTAGCAGTAGTAGTAGTAGTGGGAGTTGCAGCATTAGTTCTGGGGTTGGAACATGCGTATGGGGACCGAGACCACAAAGAACAATCACCCGGTAGTGTCCAACCACCTCTCAGTAACAAAGGAAATGAAACTAGACGAGAGAGAAGAAGAGCAGTTTGGGCAGTAGTGAAGCAACACACTAAGGGCCCATCCCCAAGGTGCGGTGCCAGATTGACTCTCCCCTATGTGAGAGACTCAACCACGTCATTTACCTTTGATTTGTGTCAGGCTATAGACTGCGGGGGGTATAATAGTTTCTACAAAAACACAGATGTGTACATCTGTGACGACTATCAAAAGGTAGAGGACTGTGAAAGGAGCGCTTCCGGACAGGTGAAAGGTAGTCTCTGTAACAGCTGGTATGACGCGGGTTGGACAACAGGAGGGTGGAAACCATGGGCGAGGTTGACAGACAAAAGAGATTGGTGGGTACAACAAGATGAATGGGAGATATTATCTATACAGCGGGACTATAGTTCAGACCCCACGAAAAATCCCATAACCCTGTCAGTAAATAGAGCAATTGGGAGCAGGAACGGTCAGGATGTCTGGATGTTAGCCATAGGTGTATGGATAGCAGGAAGTGACCAGATAACCCCCCTGCAGATAAATATTTTGGATCCCCTCACGCACACACAGAATGACACTGACATGGCAGAGACTACAGTAAAACCCCCTCTGAAGGAGGAAGACGTAATAGTGCAGGACTTCTCTAAAATGAGGGTGGAAGATGTGTTAGAGTTATCAGCAGGTGCAGGCCAGGACAATTTATGGATCAGGTGGCTAATACAGAATGCCAAAGAACAACACATGGAAGGGTGCGTGGCCTGTGCCACAGCTAGACCAGTCATGTTCACTAACCGGCCCCGTTGTTTCCTAATGAGGACCCAGCAGGATATGCATGCATGTTGAACTTCACACACTCTAAGACAGCTTCCCGCAATTGTACTACCCTAGCATCCCTCTTTCCCCCAGGCTTTGAAAAACCAGGGTATTTTACCGCCATAAAGGGGGAGGGTGCAAGATATCACTGTTTCAATCTCACCGGATCAAGCAAGCCCACAATCAAACTAGGTGATATACCCCCAGACTGGTGCAACACAACTGTACAAAACAAAACAGCCCTAGGCCCAGTGGCTAGAATAGGACTATTCTACTATTGTGGTGGTCTTAGGTTGTACTCCCAGATAAAGTTCCCAAATCAAACGTCAGGAGTTTGTGCTATGGTTAGATTAGCTATGCCCATATCTTTGGTGGGGAGTAGAGTCCACTATACCCACCATAAGGCTGTGCAACTGACAGTAAAGAGAAGGCGCAGGGCCCGTAGTATGCAAGGCCCGGCTTTTGATCCATGGGCGGGAACCCCAACCTATATAGACAGCATAGGAGTTCCTAGGGGTGTCCCGAATGAATACAAATTGGCAGATCAAATAGCCGCAGGATTTGAGAATATACCACTGCTTTCAGCCATCTTCCCCGTCACTCCCAGCAAAAATGTAGATAGGATAAATTTTGTGCATTATAATGTTTTACGCTTGAGCAATGCAACTAGGGATGCCATCGAAGGCCTGGCCGAGCAGACGGCCCCAACGTCCCTCATGGCGCTCCAGAATAGGATGGCGCTGGACATGCTGTTGGCTGAAAAAGGAGGAGTCTGTTCCATGTTCGGAGAGATGTGCTGTACGGTCATCCCTAACAACACTGCCCCGGATGGGAAGGTCACCAGGGCTTTGAACCAACTTCGAGCCCTTTCCCAGGAGATGCATGACGCCTCAGGTGTATCAAATCCATTGGAGGGGTGGATGACAACCTTTTTTGGCAAATGGAAGAATCTTATCACTGCTTGTTTGACATCTATTGCTGTTTTTCTCGCTATTCTAGTTACCTGTGGGTGTTGCTGTGTGCCCTGCCTGCGGACCATGACATCCCGGCTCATCACCACTGCCTTGTCCAAAGAAAAAGCGCCGCCTCCCTATTCCGCTGGGATGCTGCCATTACTCACCATGCCAGAGGACGGGGAGGACGTTGAGGCACTGCAGTTAGTGTAAAAGGTGTTCGCACCTAGTAGGTGCGAAAGGGGGAATTTGTGGGAAAATAATACAATGACTGAGGTGGTGATGAACAGGGCACTCAGGAACGGCCACGTAAAAGCTGGCTTAAAGTATATACTGAATTAACCAAAGACTAAATAAGAGTGTGTGTATGTGTGACATATTATACATTATGCTTTGCAGCTGGGTTACAGCTAGGAGGGAGAGAACAGACAGGGCTATCTTAGTCAGATATGCTACAGTGAGCACGGGAGGAGGAGATGGTGAGGCCAAGGACACTGAAGTTCAGGACGGTCTGATAACTCAGAGAACAGGACATACAAACTAAGGAGGGAGTGAACATAGCTGTCTGGTGAGGTAAATGATAACTGAAATAATAAGAAGAAAGAGGGAAGAGGCAGAGCAGAGAGTGTAACCCAGCAACAGTATAGCTGACCAATCAGGCCCCACAAGGGGAACCAATATAACCCTGAGCACAATATTGTTTAAGTGCCTTTTGGGGGACCTCTGTACTAGACAAGTCTCCATCAGGTCCGTGCACGTGTAACTGCTCGGAAACGCATTTCATCTGTTGACCACAAGAATAAACGCTGTGTTAATACATCATGGAGTCAGTTGTCAGTTTATAGAAGGATTTCTCCAACAGTTGTATACATGTATGCAAGGTGTGTGGATGGATGAGTGTGAGGTATGGTGTCAGTGATTTATGCTGGACAGTGTAAAACTAACAAAGATGAGCGGGAGAGGTGCTGGACTGAGAGACCTCTAGGGCAATCACATATGCACAACCAATAATAAAACACTACTGAGGGAATGCGTTCAGAAAATGAAGAACATTGTTCAGAAAGCTTAATGAAGCTTCATTTGACCATAACTATTAACCCCTGAACCTGGTAAAAGGTATGAGGTACTCCTGCATAGCTAGCTAGTGATTTACCTACTGAATATGGTGGTCGGCATGCCAACGAGGCTTGGAAATTTGCAGATGGTGATTCAGAGGAGATGTAACAGTTTAAAGTGTAAAGTAACTTAATTTTCTAAATTGTCCGCCTACAGTGCCAACGAGAGCTCTTCTCTAATATTACCGGGTACGCAATAGCTATTCAACTTTAGAAGGTATTGTTGATCTCAGAAACAACGGTAGACAGCACCATCTTATCACAACGCCCATGTTTGTGTTCCTTCAAAGTTTGCAAAAACATTCATCTGAACTCGCAAATCAATTGATGAGATTTTGGAGGTCAAAGGTTCAATGTCAAGGTGACTGTGTCCTCATGTCTGGCCATCCGATTCTTGTGAATGCAATATCTCTGGACGCCTAGAGGGAAGCACTTTAAATTTAAAATACATAACCACTAGGAGTCGCGGATGAACTGATTTCGATTTTGGAGGTCAAAGGTCAAGGTTACTGTTTCATTACGTCTCCTGAACTGTATATGTATTTCTCCTGAACTGGTGATGGGGATGCTTTGTGGACGTAAAACCCCAGTGGCCTAATGGATAAGGCACTGGCCTCCTAAGCCAGGGGTTGTGGGTTCAAGTCCCATCTGGGGTGAATCTCAGCAGGTTGGCACAATGTAAATGTCCTGGGCCTCTGACCCAGAGGTTGATGGATTGAAACCATCCTCTGCTAACTCTGATTTACATGGTGAGATGAATCATGTTACACCTGCTGGAAAAGTTGTTGACAGCCTATGAAAAGTGGCAAGTCAGTTCTTACATCCACTGACCTGTAAGGATCCTGTAGTAATGCTAACTTTCCAGTGATGTGGTTGGGCTGTTGACAGGTTTTGATCATATCCATTGGTTGCATGGATGTGACATCAATACCCCGGTTCTATCACCTGGTTGCTGTCTTGTCTTTGTCGTTCGACGACTATTTGGGCTCACACCTTAACACACCCGAAGCATCTCAGCCTAAAATCATGCTGCACCTCAAAGGACTCTCAAGCACTCCCAGCTGTGCTTTTGCAGAAGAGCGCCTTGTTTTCTTTTAGCTTGGGAAAAGGCTTTAGCTTATGACAAGGTAAACAGATTGCACCATTGTGCTACTCCTTAGTGGGTCCACTTCAGTTATGTATTGAAGCACATCCTTAGAGCTAATGGCCCTCATTTCTTAACCTAACGTACGACAGGCTTCAAGTGAGATTCATGAAACGTTCGTATCACACCAATCAGAGCGTAAGAATGATCGTACATTGATAAATGCAGCGGCTGGAAATGATTGTAAATTAAATATCACGCCCCAATATATTCTCAGTTTTGAGGCCTCGCCTCTATTATTTATGACATGGCCAGACATAATCCGGCTAAGAAGTTTTCAGAGGTGGGGATTTAAAGCCTGACATCCCAGGTGCTCTAGTGCAGCCAGATACCACCAGGCCCAGGGGAATATGCCGCCTAAGAAAAATGCAATCCTACCCAATGAGAAGAATAAACATTGTGAAAATAACGAAAATATGAATACATTAAAAATATACGGGCATTGAACATATTGCTGCAGTCTCAGTCTTTGGATGGTATAGGTAGCGCCCCGTCAGACATGTCATGATATAGCAGGTTCTCATGACTGAGAACCTGCTATATCATCTAAATCCCACTTCTGACAACTAGTATTTTCATTTGGAACTAATGTCTAAGAGTTGATATTGGGAATAAAGAACTTAGCAGTTCTTTGTATTTAAGTGGACATGAATGTGCATGAGAAACGCAATTCCAAGTGCAGCGTTTTGTGAGCATCTTTATTGTCAACACATGTAAAGTTCCTTAGGGGCCCGTAGTGGATGAAATGGTAAAACACTTGGCCCTGGATGCATAGAATTCCGGCCATATTGAGCGACAAAGTTTGGGTGTCCTGAAAAAAGGGTCTTGAACTCTATCTCGCCGACCTCTTTTTTTACTGTTTCTTGTTATGTCACGGCAAGAAGTATTATGCTTTTGAGTCGTTTGTCCAGCTCTACATCAGAATCAGAAATAAAAAAAACATCAGACATATGCAGTCTCTGTGGCGCAATAGGTCAGCGCAGTCGGCTGTTAACCGAAAGGATGGTGGTTCAAGTCCACCCAGGGACGTTTGTCGCTTAAATAATCTGGAGTGAGCCAACTCTAGGGTTTATCATTCTGCAGGTGAATATAGAGCAGCCCAAAGATAACCCGAGTGGCCTTACCTTTATCTGAAGGTACAGTTCTGAAGACCATGTACTGTACATATTAATCTTTACGGTCATTGGTATGCAGGTCACTTGATGTAATACAAGCAAATACATAAGGCCAGACAGAGACAAAAAGTGAGAGAAAAGAAAAAGAGACCAGCTGTCTAAAGGATAACCAGTTGAGATTGTGTGCGTCTTTGAGAACTGTAAGTCATATAACTGATGTTGTCAGTTCATTTAAACTAATGAGGAAGAATTTGACAAATCAAAATCAAGTCCAGGAACTTACTCTTTCAAACATCACACCTGAGTCTCTCAAGTCCTGACCATTCCCTGACCAGGAATCGAACCCGGGCCGCGGCGGTGAGAGCGCCGAATCCTAGCCACTAGACCATCAGGGAGTCACATCTTTCAAATTTATCTTTGTAGATGTGAGTTTTCTTTTCTCTTCCTGGAATGACTCATATTGTTTTAGGCGAGGAATGGCTCCTGGCTAGAGCTTCAGAAGGCAGGACATGACAGATTACACATCTGTCACATAGTCAGATTGTAGTCTTAAATACCAAGTCTCTTGCTGTTCCTTGACTAGTTAGCCCCCCCTGCTCTGCATCGCTCCAGGTATGTAGAAAAAAAATCTGTTATGCACCTTTGCATTGCGCTAAAATGTCAAAATTTGGACCTGAATCCAACAATAACATTACTTGACTCTCACATACATTGGTTTTCAGTTAAAAAATGTTGGTTAGGGGTTTAGTTACTGCTTGAAAAAATGAAAAGAATTGTTATTGAGATGGAGAAAGATGAAGTGTTTATGACCCATCAATGATGACAAAAGGATACATCCACTGTCGGGGTCTGATTTAAAGGAAATGGTACTCTTTAAAACGTTAAACTAATGAGGAAGAATTTGACAAATCAACCAAAAACTTACTCTTTTAAATCTGTCTGTCAAGTCCTGACCATTCCCTGACCGGGAACTGAACCCCGGCCACGGCGGTGAGGGCGCCAAATCCTAGCCATTAGACCATCAGGGAGTTACATCTATCAAATTTAATTTAACATATTGTTGGTTATATTGTTTTAGGCAAGAAATGGCGCATGGTTAGAGATTTAGAAGGCAGTGGTGCCAAATGCAAAACTGCCTGTTTCGATTTAATTACATGGTAATAATACAAAAACAGAGGTGTAGTGATTACTTGGAAATGCTTCCGGTAGTTTCTGAAATAAAAACCATGAATCAGTGGTGGAAAATGCAAAACTACCTGTTTCTATTTTATTACGTAGTAATATTACAATGACAGAGGTGTAGTGATTACCTGGAAATGCTTCTGGTAGTTACTGTCAAACAACCATGAATCAGTGGTGGAAAATGCAAAACTGCTTGTTTCAATTTTATTACATGGTAATATTAGAATAACAGAGGTGCAGAGATTAGAGGTGCAGAGATTACCTGGAAATACTTACCATGAAATATGTCTTGTCCTTCACGTACGTAACGCTGTGCAATCTGACCAGCAGCTAAACACCTTCCACCATCAAGCACTGGCGACCGGGATCCTTGTAACACGTTTATTTGAGTAACAAAGGGTGAAACTGGGAGAAAACACAATGACCAGTTACTTAGATAGTAATGAGTCACAGATATTAAACAAAGATAATTGTAAAAACAATATAACTACACAACAGGCTAGCAAAAATGTAAGATGAAATAAAGAAACACGTATTGTTATACAGTGTACGTAGTATAACCTATGTTGGGTATCTAAATAAACTAAGATATACTTACATGTGGCATTACCAAAGATAAAAGTGGCAAACTAGCTTACTGAAG
Organism: Etheostoma spectabile; assembly: GCF_008692095.1. Classification (NCBI taxonomy): domain Eukaryota; kingdom Metazoa; phylum Chordata; class Actinopteri; order Perciformes; family Percidae; genus Etheostoma; species Etheostoma spectabile. The sequence continues at coordinate 45,201 of NW_022604467.1, read as the reverse complement.
TATACCGTCATTTAGGGCTGAACAATATTGTGTTTTAGCATTGACATCGCGATGTGCGCATGCGTGAAAGTCACATTGCAGGACGTTACGATGTTCAATTCAATTCAATTTTATTTATAGTATCAATTCATAACAAGAGTTATCTCAAGACACTTTACAGATAGACCACACTCCAGAATTTACAAGGACCCAACAGTTCTAATAGTTTCCTCCAGAGCAAGCAACAGTCCGACAGTGGCGAGGAAAAACTTCCTTTTAGGCAGAAACCTCGGTCAGACCCAGGCTCTTGGTAGGCGGTGTCTGACGGGCCGGTTGGGGTTAGAATGAAGAGTGGCAATAAAAATAGAAAAAATTAGTAGTTTGTAGAAGTTCTTTGTAGTAGTTCATGGCATAGCAGGACGCTGTGCGGCATTACAAGGCACAGCAGGACGTAGCAGGACGTAGCAGGACGTAGCAGGACGTTGCAGGACGTTGCAGGGCGTAGCAGGGCACCGCAGTGTAGCAGTTGAACATGGCATCACAGAACGTGTAGCGGGACCATGGCGACAGCTGCTACCCTGATTTCGGAGCCTCTCTGATCCAAGGGAACATGCTGGTGAAAATGATGTTGACGTTAATACTTTTTTGCTGCTTGATAGAAAAGTAACCTTTCACCGTTTCTCCTTTACATGATTATTACCATCCGACCGTTCCCCTTTAAGACAGGTAGCCATGTGGGCAACGTGTGGATGTGACGTTAGTCCGACGGGGTTTGGTATGGGAAGTGAGGCTCTCCGTGTGTAGAAAAGTAGCCTACCGTTGGCAACAGCTGCCTCTGACACAGTGATGTCATAGTATTTGATGGGTAGTGAGTGACGCTACAGTAGTTGGGGTTTTATGTTATCCTCAAATACAAACTAAACCCCCTGATTAATGCAACATAATCACAACGTCTCCCGACCATTTCCCACCGCAGAAAGCTGCTATCAGCCAAGCTAAAGCTAATATAGTTAGCTTAAAGAAACAAGCAGAAAGGCGCTACCAGCCAGGCTAAAGCTAATATAGTTAGCTTAAAGAAACAAGCAGAAAGGCGCTACCAGCCAGGCTAAAGCTAAAATAGTTAGCTTAAAGAAACATGCAGAAAGCTGCTACCAGCCAGGCTAAAGCTAATATAGTTAGCTTAAAGAAACAAGCAGAAAGCTGCTACCAGCCAGGCTAAAGCTAATACAACTAGCCCAAAGAAACAAGAGGCATGCAGGTCTGGTCAGTTTATCAAACTGACGAGCTGGCCTCGCTAGTCGACCACAACCTGAAATTTAGAGGAAGCAACATGCAGTCACTGTCATTCACGTTAACCTGGATTGATTATTATATGAATACAATGGTGTCATGCTAGTCAACCAGAGTATTTCTACCTAATTTCCCTCTCCAAAATCACTTCAGAAGAGTAATGTTACAGGGCTGCCAACTCTCACGCATTGGCCGTGAGACACACGCATTTGACTGGTTTCACACGCTCACACGCCACACCCCCGATTTCTCACGCTAAAGTGTCAACCCGGTCGGTCAAATTTCTGATAGATGAGTTTATCTATAGATTTAGCTGTTGAGCCACTTATGATCGACTAGTTGTGCTTTCAGAGACTGTGAGGGGGTTCAAGAGCGCTCCCTGTCTGTGAAAGTTTCGAATTGTCGCAAACTGAGAACATTTTTTTACGATCCATCCCATTTCCCCGGCTTTAGGTATGAGCTCTGAGTATCACAGACCCGTCCGTTGCTTCGTGTCCACTCTCTCTGTAACAGAGGTGAGCAGCGCGGCTGTTAGCGTAGCAACTTCAGTTCATGTTAGTGGACCTGCTCTGCTGTGGACAGTGACGCGTTGCAACCGTGTAGTCCTGCGATAATGCGCAGCGGACAGCCGCCTCTAAACTTTGTCAGAGACCAGAGACCCGAATGGGCCTCTGTGTCCGTCAGACGGTCTGAGTGAGATCCACCATATCAGCGGAGCAAAGACATGCACAGCAGACTATATTACAACTCTCCAAATCTCGGCCAACAGAGATGGGAGGAGTTATATTTTGAATGTGCACAAAGTTGTAAACATGAGCAGAAATCTGATGAAACACATCTGAGCTATACTATATATATATACTATACTATATAGCCTATACACTATACTATATATACTATACTGCAACGTTGGGCCACTATTGTGCTTCTTAAACCTCGGTGCATCTCTAAATGTAACTGTAAATAATTAATTTGATGTTTTATGAAATGAACAAATAGTCTTTTTTTTCCCAAAAAGTAAATCCAGTAAGTGGGGCCTAGAGGATGAGGGCCAAACATTACTGAACCTTGGCACAAAGGTTAAAGGATAAGAATTTATGTAGATCAGTGGTTCTTATTCTTTAGAATTTCAGTGGTCTTAGTTGATCCCTCAACATTAATTTAACTTTGGGTCCCTTGTCCCTACACCAGGGACCCCTGGACCTGTTCACCACAGACCCAAATCTTCTCAGCTGTTGATAAGATTTGCTACTGTCTCTTCATGTGGTTCATTATGTTTGGCACGTTGTCTGGGTCAGTTCTTATATCATAAGAAGTTAATAATGTATATAATGTAAATGCTAAATGCCCTAAAACCTGTTGATACTACAACAATGCAAAGGTTCTTAACCCTACAGTTTTGCACATATCATGTAAGACTTGATTTCTCCATTTTTTTGCAAAAAAACTCTCCAGAAAGTGCCATTTAATGGTTTATTTTTCAATTTTTTTTCCTGGGGGGGCATACCCCCAGACCCCCCTAGGGAGAGCCCCACCCCCCCACATATGACAAATCACAATTTAAACCCTAAAGGATAAAGACCCAAAGAAATTGCTTTGTACGCGGCAAAATATGGGTTGGCCCCCCCAAATCTCACTCCAAGGTTTTGGGAAAAGTTGGCAGCCCTGATGTTAGTCACAGCGCTTACTTGCTTTGGTGTTTGTAAAGCAATAAAGTTCAACAAAGAATATGAAGGTAAATATGGTGCAAATGTGAGAGCGCGTAGATGTGATGTGAGCACTTAGAGAATATGATTTGAGAGCTTGTAGAAAAAAATTCTGTACTTGTTCTTTATTTCATTTTTTTTCTTCACTTCAGTCACTTTTCCACAGCGGCAAGTCTGCGCTCTCAACTTTTGCAACACTTCTTGCGATACATTTGGTGCAAAACTAAGTTGAATCTCCGCTGCCGACCTCAACGGGATCTGATCTCCAGCGAGACACGGAAAGCTCCAGACCCGATAGCAGCGGCACAACCCCCCATGAGCCCACCTCCAGTGTTGGGGGAATAGCAAGCTAGCGTTAGCGAACTAACCAACCAGCCCGCTTAAAAAAAATGTAATTTAAAAGGCACGCATTATACCCATTGATGTCCGTTCGTGGCTGCAAGACCTGGAGCTCACCGCCAGTGTTTCAGTTTGACTGTTTAAAGTGTTAGGATAATTAAAATGTATTTATTTATAAGCGGGGTTAGTTTGCTAACGCTAGCTTGCTATTCCACCAACACTAGTGGTGAGCGGGTCTGAAGCTATCCATGTCCGTCTGCAGCTGCAGGACCGGGAGCTCACCGCCAGTGTTTCAGTTTGACTGTTAAAAAGTGTTGAGATAATTAAAAAGTATTTGTTTGGAAGCAGGCTGGCTGCTAGTTAGCCAATGCTAGCTTCCATGCTACATAAATAAGCCTGACAGAGCTGTCCCTCACAGAAAAAAACACAGGTAAAATTAAAAAACGCTGCATAAGCTTTGCTACAGTGTGTTCATCTAAATATAGGTACACCTACATGTAGGGTGACGAGATTGCAATATAAGCCTGTATATTAATATTAGGACTATCCATATGTCAAGGGTGTATATTAGGCGGTGCAGTACAGCCCGATCCAGCAGAGGAGAGTTCTAGCCCAACCAGGCTCCTCTCTTTACATTGTAAGCCTCACTGGGTGTCCAAACTAAAATGATAAGAGGCAACTTGGTAGACTCCTTACTGATGTTTATATCTGTGCTCACAATGCCCTTTTTTTTTTTTAAAACACCAGCCAATCACAAGTGTTACATGTGAATAATCAATGTGTGAGTAATCAGGGAGCTCAAATAAAAGATAGTTGCAAGGTCTCCCAAATGTTTAACTTTACAACCCGTAAGCTGTTGGAACCTTGGTTGCCACAGGTTCCCAAATCTCCCCACAAAATGTCAATCACATATTTTCCAGCCCCCGATTGTTATCAGCAGAGCAGAGTGGCGCAGCGGAAGCGTGCTGGGCCCATAACCCAGAGGTCGATGGATCAAAACCATCCTCTGCTATTTCCTGTGTTTTGTATCATCAGTATATTTCCCGTCTGTTGATGTTTAACAAAGCCTCTGATGTTGCAAGTGTCTGAAGTGAAACGTCTCTCCACCTGCTGAAGAGTAAACTTATTCCTGCTATAACACCCATAAAAACTTCAGTGTAATACAGTAAATATACTACACTACAGGTAATAAATACTGTAAATGGAAACTGTGAAATATGTACGTTCAAAGTGCTTGTTGTGCTGTCTACCAGTCAGATTACCACAGGAGGTAATATCTTCTGCAGCTCTTTTAAAGACTCTACCATAATACCTGCTGGAGATGCCAGGTCCTCATACATGTAAAGCATGTGCTCTAACACTGAGCTACATCCCCTGAAGATTTTGAAATTCTTTTGACTTTTTTCTGAGATAGACTTAGATTTATCTTTATTAATGCTTTTGGGATGACTCTTGCAAGGAAATTGAAATATGTTGTGTATGGCTTTAAAACCTGTAAATGTGACTGCGGTGGCTGGAAATCAAACCTGGGCAAAATGCTTGCACTGCTATGGTATAAATCATAGTCAAAAAGTAACAAACCTGTTGCCTTTCTGCTGGACAATACAACGTTCACTGCAAATCTTGTAAGACAGATTGATAAGAAATACATTGGTGGAGACTGGTTGCTTCCAGTACCTATGAGATAAGACAATATTGTTTATGAAAGCACATCTGGGGTTTGGTATACTCTGATGTGTCATTGGTTTGGTACCACTCTTAAAAAACACTGCTCGTTGTCGGCAGGATTCAAACCTGCGCGGGGAGACCCCAATGGATTTCTAGTCCATCGCCTTAACCACTCGGCCACGACAACATGATGAGCCCTGCTAGGACTGTTTGCAGAAATGTTCATGTAGCACCTCAACACACCACATAATGCCTAAGCTGCACTTGCAAAATAGCAGGGTGTTCATATACTTATTTTCGTCACTGTAAGATTCCTATACATTGTGTATGGTAGCCTTTACAATGTTATTTATTTATTTTATTACCACACACACAGCCTTAGCAGAGCTAACCCCCCCCCCCCATCTTTATCCTGATGCTTGATTGTAATAAAGCATCAACAGAGAGAAGTTGTCTCCGTTGGTGTTTTAACAGACACACCTGGGCCAAATTGAAAACCAGATTCAGCTTTAAATCTTTTAAATCCTAATCTAGTCCTCATTAAGTTTCAAATAATTTCACAGGAGTTAGTTATTATTTTTGATCATCAATACCAAATTGAATCTAATTGGATGGGAACATACACAGACTTCTCACAAAATCCCACTTGAATTCATGTCTTGCTACTCGGTCAGAATCTTATTAACCTGGAGTCCCAGTCTCTGTCACAAGAAATAAGCTATATGTTTATATATGTTTTAGACCTATTGGCAGACAGACATTTAAAATGTAGGCAATGGCAAATAAAGAATAAAGAATAAAGAGCCTTTTGCTGTCTGCGCTCAGCTTCAAACAACAATGTTAAAAACAACAGACAAAGCCAGAAATCTTGGTGTAGTCATGGACTCAGACCTGAACTTTACCAGCCACATTAAAACAATAACAAAGTCAGCCTACTATCACCTTAAGAATATATCAAGGGTTAAAGGACTTATGTGTCAACAGGATTTGGAAAAACTTGTCCATGCCTTTATCTTCAGTAGACTTGACTACTGTAACGGGGTCTTTACAGGTCTCCCTAAAAAATCAATCAGACAGCTACAGCTGATTCAGAACGCTGCTGCTCAGGTCCTCACTAAGACCAAGAGACTGGATCACATCACTCCAGTCCTCACTAAGACCAAGAGACTGGATCACATCACTCCAGTCCTCACTAAGACCAAGAGACTGGATCACATCACTCCAGTCCTCACTAAGACCAAGAGACTGGATCACATCGCTCTAGTTCTCACTAAGACCAAGAGACTGGATCACATCACTCCAGTTCTCACTAAGACCAAGAGACTGGATCACATCACTCCAGTTCTGAAGTCTTTACACTGGCTTCCTGTGTCTCAAAGAATTGATTTCAAAGTACTCTTGCTAGTTTATAAATCACTTAACGGTTTAGGTCCAAAATATATTTCTGATCTGCTACTACACTATGACCCCCCCAGACCTCTCAGGTCATCTGGGACAGGTCTACTTTCTGTCCCCAGAGTCAGAACTAAACAGGGTGAAGCAGCTTTCAGTTTCTATGCTCCTCATATCTGGAATAAACTCCCAGAAACCTGTAGATCCGCTGCTACTCTCAGTTCTTTTAAATCAAGGCTGAAGACCTTCCTTTTTGATGCTGCCTTTCTTTAAATGACTGCTCATTTCTTTAAATTTCTTATGCTGCACTGTAACTTTTATTCTTGTGTTTTATGTGTCTATTTTTTTTAACTGTCTATTCATGAGTTTTACCGGTTTTTAATGCTTATGATTTTTAACTGTTTTTACTAGTGTTTTATCTGTTTAACTGATTTTGTGTAAAGCACTTTGAATTGCCCTGTTGCTGAAATATGCTATACAAATAAAGCTGCCTTGCCTTGCCTTGCCTTTTCTCAATGTCCACTGAAGTTTCTCAGCGTGCTCTCTAGTAACATCAGCAAGGCTACTTTTACTTTCATACTTTAAGTAAATTTCCAAGCCTGTACTTTGTTACTTGTATTTGAGTAAAGAAGTTAAATCAGTACTTCTACTTTTACCAGAGTATTTGTTAACACAATTAAGTCTACTTCTACTTGAGTACGGGAAGTCAGTACTTTGAACACGTAACTTCATCCGTCTTTGCTGTTGCATTGCGTTAACAAATAACTACGTTTGTGTAAAGTAATCGACAGGCTTTATGCCCAGGTTGAGTAGGGAGGGAAATGTAATGCATACCCCTACGTTTTTTCTTCTTCTAATATTTATCATGAAACGAGGAAGCGGTATAGAGCCCTAGTAAACAAAAAGTGAGAAAAACAGCAGTGAGAGAAACAAATCAAGGGACTGGAGAGCAGGAAGAGGGAGAGCCAGAGGAGTTCTGGGAGTTTGGAGAGAGGGCGTGTGATGAAAGTGAGGGCTCTGACACAGAGAGGGATATTCCAGAGGGTGAGGAAGATGAAGAAGAGGGTGAGGAGAATGAAGAAGAGAGTGAGGAGAAGAAAACATAAATGGGACAGAGAGAGGAACAGCCAGAGGGACAGCAAGTGGATCCATGTGGATCAAGTACTGCACCGTCAGGTTTGTGATGAAGAAGGTTCTTACTATTTTCAAAGCAGTTCAATTACAATTTCATTGTAGGTCTGCTGTGTGTCCTTAAAATGGAGCTTTCTGCTGTAAAATTCTTTTTTTTGTTTGAATATGGCTCTGTTTCTTTTTTTTCTTGGCCTACATTTTGAAATGCATGCAGGTACACATGCATACAGTGGTACTATAACAGATTGCCACCCTGGTGACTTTCTTCCATGTCTCCATGTCTTCATATATTTGGGCTGACAGTTGAGAAACCTTCCCTTGTTAACTATGACATGGATGACTGAGAACCTACTGTATCGTGACATGTTTAATTTACTATATTATAATTTTTGAGACAGGTCCTACAAAGTATTTGTTGGATCAGTCAGGATGGCCGAGCGGTCTAAGGCGCTGCGTTCAGGTCGCAGTCTCCACTGGAGGCGTGGGTTCAAATCCCACTTCTGACATCTACTGTTTTTCTGAGACATGATATTGGGAATAAAGCAGTTCTATGTATTTAAGAGGACATGAATGTGCGCAAGAAACTCAATGGCCACTACAGGGTTTTGTGGGCATCTTTATTGTCAACAGATGTAAAGTTACCATGTGTTTGTACACAGTAGACATATCTACTGCTGTCTTCACTGTCTGTGGCAAGTCCTTTAAAACCTGTTCTTGACTTGCTTTTTCCCACATCCTCTGAACGCTTAGCTAACTAACTGACTTAAGTTGGCCAATAATTGTTGTGATTGTTGTGTGCCTTTAATACCACACATGTGGATATTATGAAAGAAACTGCCTAGCAAACCCTTGCAACACTTTTAAAGGTTCCATGGTGTAATGGGTAGCACTCTGCACTGTGAATCCAGCAGTCTAAGTTCAAGTCTCAGTGGAACCTGTTTCTAAGTCACAGTATAGGTGAAAAAGATCAACCTTTCAACTTTCCACATCTAGTTTAAAGTAAGCTAACAGGGTTATTCTCCTTGGTCATTTAGACTGTAAACAGTACGTTGGTGGGGTCATGTTGAGGAGTCACCTGGTTGTTAATGTAATTGGAAGGAGCTCCAAATTTGACAGTATTGACTGGAAGTGATAGGCTTTGAGTTACATGGGGGATACACACTTTGCATTCAGTCTCGTAATCACCATAAAAATTAGGTATCACTGAAATTTGAGCTTGTGTTGCTGCAGTCAGAGTATACAGTGCTCATCCTGAATGGGCCAGTATAGTGCATCAGAATTGCTTGTTGATGGTCTATTAGCTTTGGAACCCCCTTTCCCCACAGCTTTCAATTGTCAGATATGGGTGGGTGAGTGGGCACTGTGTCCAACCCTTTCTGTGTAAAAACAACAACAAAAGAAGTCTCTTGTATAAGGGACAAAAAATCTGCAGAGAACATTTTACCAAGTCCAGTTGCCCTCGGCCTAGTTGTGAACTTTTGGGGTAATAGCATGGATCAGGAACCAAAAGGGACACATCTGGACTCAATGTGGGCATTGTACGGCAATATTTGACACATTTAGACCATAAAGACAGTTATCAGTTTATTTCCCATCTGGAAGGTATATCTGTGGACTCAGTGGGACATTTTGAAGATAATTGCACAATGTTGACCCAATTGTCAGTCTATTTTCCATCTGGCAGGGACATTTCTGGATTCAGGTGGACATTGTTGACAGAAACATTGGTAGATCTTGATTCCCACCATAGGATTTGGCCTGTATTGCACATTGTCTTCACATCCCGTGCAATGTATTGCCTTTGTCAAACACATTGCCACCCTGGTGACTTTCTTCCATGTCTCCATGAACGCCCAAATATTTGGGCTGACAGTTGAGAAACCTTCCCTTGTTAACTATGACATGGATGACTGAGAAACTATATCATGACATGGTTAATTTACTAAATCATAATCTTTTAAACAGGTCTTATTGGAAATTTGTCGAATCAGTCAGGATGGCCGAGCGGTCTAAGGCGCTGCGTTCAGGTCGCAGTCTCCTCTGGAGGCGTGGGTTCAAATCCCACTTCTGACAACGATTGTTTTCATTTGGAACTAATGTCCGAGAGTTGATATTGGGAATAAAGAACTTAGCAGTTCTTTGTATTTAAGAGGACATGAACGTGCGCGAGAAACGCGATTGCAAGTACAGCGTTTTGTGAGTATCTTTAAACCGATGGATATGATTAAAACCTGTATACAGCCCAACCACTTACCAATCACATCACTGGAAAGACAGCATGACTTGAGGGTAGTGGATGTCGATTTGTCAAAATAAACTGCCAGAACATGATTTTCCTCAAGAACATTACTTTTCACGGTGCTGTCAACAATTACAGCAGTTACATTATGATTTTTCTCACCATGGAAATCAGGTTGAGGGCCATAATTTCTTGTTGCATCACCCTTTCTGATTGTCTACCATTGTGTCACCAGCAAAGGAGATTAGCAGAGGATGGTTTTGATCCTTCGACCTCTGGGATAGGGGCCCAGCACGCTTCCGCTGAGCCACTCTGCCACTCTGAAAATCACCCAAGACAGTACTTGAACCTACACTCCCTGGCTTAGGAGGCCAGTACCTTATCCATTAGGCCACTGCAGCTTTAAAATAACCAAATACACCAGTTCAGGAGAAACACATGTACAGTTCTGGAGATGTGATGAAACAGTAACCTTGACCTTTGACTTCCAAAATCGAAATCAGTTCATCCGCGACTCCTAGTGGTTATGTATACAAAAAAAAAGTGATTCCCTCTAGAGGTTCAGAGATCTTGCATTCACAAGAATCAGATGTACAGACATGAAGACGCAGTCACCTTGACATTGAACCTTTGACCCCCAAAATCTCATCATTGATTTACGAGTTCTTGTGAATGTTGTTGCAAAATTTGAAGAAATTCCCTCCAGTGGGTCCTGTGTCATCACATTCACAAGAATAGGAAGTGCTTTCATACATCTAATTGCCCTTAGGTAGCTCAGTTGGTAGATCGGAGGACTATAGCGACATAAAGTTGAAATCCTTTGGTCGCTGGTTCAAGTCCGGCTTGAAAGAACCCTCTTTTCAAGAGTTTCCCTTCACGGATAAATAAAGTGATTCTGATTCTGATGTAGAGATGGACAGACGACCCACAAGCATAATAAATCAAACCTAAGATCTGGTGCTAGGTGGGGATCAAACCTGTGACCTTTGAATCTACGTTAAACTTCCCTTATTTCCCAGAAACATTCCAATTTCAGCAATTAAATTAAAATCTGACTTAATAGAAACTATAAAACTCTTACATTATGTGTGTAATTTAGCATCTTTCTCATCTTTTCTCTCATTTCTTCTTTTTTCCTCCATTTTCCACTTCCTTTTCCTCTTTTTCCTTCTTTCCTCCCTCTTCCCCTTTTTCCTCTTCTTCCCCCCCAGTCTTACAAACTAATATTCCCCAGCTTTGGCGCAGTTGGTAGAGTGGAGGACTATAGAGACATAAAATTGAAATCCTTAGGTCGCTGGTTCAAATCTGGCTCGAAGGAGCATTTTTTTTCCAGATTTTACGTTTGGGGATCAATAAAGTATTTCTGATTCTGATGTAGAGATGGACGGATGACCCAAAAGCATATTGCTTCTTGCCAAGACATAACAAGAATAAAAGAAGAGGTGGGGGAGATAGAGTTAAGCCCTGACAGAATAGAGAACTACAGACAAAAGATGTGAAATAGTGCAACCAGAGAGAGTAAGTGTGACCAGAAGAATTGGAAAAAAAACTAGAACTATAAAAGACAAACCTTTCGTCAAGAAATCTTTATTGTGTTGACATGGGCCCTCATTTTTGAAATGTGCTAAAACAGGTGTAGGTCGGGCGTACGCCGATTCCCACCCAAAGTTTGGCATTTATCAATTTGAACGTGAGCGTAGGCTGCAAAAATTCTCACGTCTGGTCTGACCTTGTGTACTTAAGTTTACGCAGACACCCTCATCACATTTAAGAGTAAACATAACACAATATAAAACTAGAGGAAGGCGGTGCAGTACAGCTCAATCCAGCAGGGGAGAGTTCTAGCCCAACCAGGCTCCTCTCTTTACCCTGTCTTTCTTAGTTACACTGTGATAGTTTTAGACTGCCGGGGGACTTCCTTTGACACACTGAGCTCCTCTCTCCTTTATCTTTCCATTTGTGTGCATCCATGTCCCAGAATTGCTTCAGTCTGTGTTACCACGTTTGCAGAGAGCGTTGTATTGTCCAGCAGAAAGGCAACAGGTGTGTTACTTTTCGACTGTGATTTATACCATAGCAGTGCAATCATTTTTCCCAGGTTTGATTTCCAGCCATCGCAGTTGCATTTACAGGTTTTGAAGCCATTTACAACATTAACATTACATGTTTTACCCAGATTTCTTCTTTTATTCAGTGATATTTCAATTTCCTTGCGGGAGTCATCCCAAAAGGATTAATAAAGATAAGTCTATGTCTATCTCGAAAAAAGTAATACAAATCTGAAAATCTTCAGGAGATGTAGCTCAGTGTTAGAGCTCATGCTTTACATGTATGAGGACCTGGCATCTCCAGCAGGTATTATGGTAGAGTCTTTAAAAGAGCTGCAACAGATATGGTTGATTACCTGTGGTAATCTGACTGGTAGGATTATAGAACGTAGTGATAGACTAGATAGCAATTAGCAGAGGATGTTTTCGATCCATTGACCTCTGGGTTATGGGCCCAGCACGCCTCCGCTGCGCCACTCTGCTCTGCTTTACATGTCCAGGGACTGGAATATCTTCAATTCACATTTTGAAGGAAGGACCAAGGTTCCAACAGTTTATGGGTTGTAAAGTTAAACATTTAGTAGACCTTGCAACTATCTTTTATGTGAGCTTCCTGATTAATCACACAATGATTATTCACATGTAACACTTGTGATTGGCTGTTGTTTAAAAATAGGGCATTGTGAGTACAGATTTAAACATCAGTAAGGAGTCTACCAAGTTGCCTCTTATCATTTTAGTTTGGACACCCAGTGAGGCTTACCGCGATGGTTTGGACTGGTAATTTCTTGTTGCATCACCCTTTCTGATTGTCAGATGGGAAATAGACTGACAATTGGGTCAATATTGTGCAATTATCTTCAAAATGTCCAACTGTGTCCACAATTACACCTGCCAGATGGGAAATAAACTGATAACTGTCTTCATGGTCTAAATGTGACAAATATTGTCGTACAATGCCCACATTGAGTCCAGATGTGTTGGTTCCTGATCCATGCTAAACCCCAAAAGATCAGAACTATGCCAAGGGCACCTGGATTTGGTAAAAGGTTATCCGCAGAGGTTTTGTCTTTAATCCAAGAGACTTCTTTAGTGTTTTTTTTACACAGAAAAGGTTGGACACAGTGCCCATTCCCCCACCCATATCTGACAATTGAAAGCTGTGGGGAAAGGAGGGTTCCAAAGCTAATAGACCATCAACAAGCAGTTCTGATGAACTATACTGGCCCATTCAGGATGAACACTGTATACTCTGACTGCAGCAACACAAGTTCAAATTTCAGTGATACCTAATTTTTATGGTGATTACGAGACTGAATGCAAAGTGTGTCTCCCCCATGTAACTCAAAGCCTATCACTTCCAGTCAATACTGTCAAATTTGGAGCTCCTTCAATAACATTAACAAGCAGGTGACTCCTCAACATGCCCCCACTAACGTACTGTTTACAGTCTAAATGACCAAGGACCTTAAACCTGTTAGCTTACTTTAAACTAGATGTGGAAAGTTGAAAGGTTGATCTTTTTCACCGGTGCTGTGGCTTAAAAACCAGGTTCCACTGATACTTGAACTCAGATCACTGGATTCAGAGTCCAGAGTGCTAACCATTACACCACGGAACCTTCACACTTCCTAAAAAGGTTTTCTATGCAGTTTATTTCATAATATCCACATGTGTGACATTAAAGGCACACAAAAATAACAACAAAGATGAAAAAGCAACAATCACTGGCCAACTTAGGTCTATTTCCAGTCTGTTGATGTCTAACAAAGTGTCTGTTGCTGCAAGTGTCTGACGTGAAATGTCTCCACCTGCTGTAGAGTAAACCTAATGACATGTTAAGTTTATTTCGTCCATAAAAATGGAAACTACAGTGCTCATACCCGCCGTAACACCCATAAAAACCAGAGTATAATACAACAAATATACTACAGTGCAAGTACATAAATACGGTAAAATAGAAACTGTAAAAAATGTACATTTAAAGTGCTTGTTTTGCTGTCTGATAGTCTGAGGTATAAAAGACAGAGCTGACCGCTTAGTTTGTGTCACAGGAGGTCTTAGTCTACCACTACGTTCTATAACCCTACCAGTCAGATTACAACAGGAGGTAATATCTGTTGCAGCTCTTTTAAAGACTCTACCATAATACCTGCTGGAGATACCAGGTCCTCATACATGTAAAGCATGAGCTCTACCACTGAGCTACATCCCCTGAAGATTTTCAGATTATTTTTTACTTTTTTCTGAGATAGACTTAGACTTATCTTTATTAATCCTTTTGGGATGACTCCCGCAAGGAAATTGAAATATCACTGAATAAAAGAAGAAACCTGGGTAAAACATGTAATGTTAATGTTGTATATGGCTTCAAAACCTGTAAATGCAACTGCGGTGGCTGGAAGTCAAACCTAGGCAAAATGCTTGCACTGCTATGGTATAAATCATAGTCAAAAAGTAACACACCTGTTGCTGTTCTGCTGGACAATACAACGTTCACTGCAAATCTTGTAACTCAGACTGAAAGTAAATGTTAAGAAATACATTCATGGAGACGTGTGGCTTCCTGTACCTATGAGATAACACAACATTGTTAATGAAGGCACATCTGCGTTTTTTTATACTGTGATGAGTCATTGTTATGCTAGAACCACAGAATGACAACTTCCATTCATGTGCATGTGCCAGTATTCAACCACCTGAAAGTCCCTGTATTTCCAGCATCAGTTGGGTTTTTAAAACACCTGCCCCGGGTTGAACTCACGACCTTCAGATTATGAGACTGACACGCTGCCTACTGTGCCAACGAGGCTATGAAAACAATTTCGATAGTTGGGAAAATTTCGTAAAAACTAACAATTTGGTCTTCATTTTTAATAAAAACAATGTATGTGGAGACCTACACTCAAAAAAATGAATAAGGGGGGTTGTGGACTTTAAATAGTTTTTTAATGTTCAGTTTAATTAAAATAAATGTATTTGTTAGGTTAAAATGTTGTTTTTGAGTAAAGTCTATATAATTGTGATTATTGTTACCTATAAAAAATATAAATATGTTGATGAATCCCAAAACATTTAATTAAAGTGAATTAGGAATGCAATACTTGGTACATCCTGCAGATGGCAGTAAGACTAAAACGTGAGATGCGTCAGAAAGATATTTGAACTCCTGACCAGACCTTCCTCGGTTAATTTTGGCGGAAAAGTTTGAGATGGTGTTCGGTGTCTGATAAGGAAAAGGTAGGTGAACATTTTCTTTCACTCAAACCTGTTTTGTAGTATATTCATGTTGAGTATGAACGTCCTTTGTGTTTCTGATGCACACTAGTGTAAAAGCAGGTGGGTCTTTGACATGTTCCTAGCAAACTTAGCTAGCTAGCTAGCCAACGTTAGCTGTATGACCCAGGTCGGTTTGCTGTGTATCCCGCTGGGCGCCGCTTATATCTCTCGTGTGTAGAGTTTCTAAACTTAGCTACTCTTTAGTAATTAGTGCTGGTGTCTCACTGTAATTAGCTCAGGTTAGTGGTTAGCTCCGGTCAGCTCGAGTGGAGCAGAGGGAGAGAGTGAACAACCGGACAAGTAATGTTGGGGAGGGGAATGCACGTGCGTTTCCAGCGATGTGGCCGTGGTGCTTTCATGGTTCACTAGTACAGTTAATCTGGCAGGACACAGCACCACAAGCAGTATGCTGTCACTTTTTATCATCCATTATTAAGCTGGACAAAGTGATTATTGTTGGTGACTTTAATATTCATGTGGATGATGTCACTTGCCAAAACGCTTCTGAATTTGTAAATATCTCTGAATCTTTTAATTTTAATCAGCATGTCTCTGGTCCTACGCACAGCAAGGGGCATACGCTTGACCTTGTTTTTTCTCATGATATGAACATTAATAATGTCTGCATTGAAGATGTATTTGTTAGTGATCACAAATGCATCCTATTTGATCTTGCTCATAATGAGGATCCCTTGCCTGTTAAACGGGCGTCCTGTTCACGTTCGATTAACCAGCTTACTGTTGAAAAATTTTCAGCCGCTTTTGACTTAAACTCTGTTTCTATCTCTGTTGACGTGGACGCATGTGTTCAGGCTTTTAATGATCATTGCACCCTGCTGTTGGACAAAATTGCACCCTTTAACATTAGAGAAATTCCCTCATTTAATTCATCCCCATGGTTGAATGACGCCATTCGTAGCCTGAGGCGTGTCTGTCGGAGAACTGAGCGTTTATGGAAAGCGACTCAACTCCAAGTCCATCGTCTGCATCTTAAAGGGCTCTTAGTAGAACTGAATGAAGCGATCAAGGATGCTAGAACCTGCTATTTTACTAATCTGATATCTACCTGTAAAAACAATCCTAAAGCTCTGTTTGAAACTATTAATAATATTGTTTCCCCTCCTGAATGTATTGTCCCTGTGTTCTCAAATGTTGACTGCAACCATTTTTTGTCTTATTTTGTGGACAAGGTCAGAGCTGTCCGGGCAAGCATTGTACCATCAGCAACCTCACCTATAGCTACTCATCAGAGACCCTCAATTCTGGACTCCTTCTGCCCCATTTCCCTGAATGATATCATTAAGCTTGTGGGCTCGATGAAACCCTCCCAAAGCCCTGTTGATATTGTTCCCACATCTTTGCTTTTAAAAACCTTACATCTTCTTGGCCCATGTTTGGTTTCAATTTTAAATTTATCTCTTCAGCTGGGTCAGGTCCCTGGCTGTTTTAAGCATGCTCTTGTGCAGCCTATTTTAAAAAAGAGCAACTTAGATGCAACTTTGTTCAAAAACTACAGGCCTATCTCGAAATTGCCTTTTATTTCAAAACTTTTAGAAAAGGTGGTTGCAAACCAACTAAATAATGTTTTGGTTGCTCATAATATTTTTGATAAGTATCAGTCTGGCTTTCGTAAAAATCATTCTACTGAGACTACCCTTCTTAAAGTCTCCAATGACATTTTGATGGCAGCTGATGGGGGTAAATGTTCTGTCCTGGTCCTACTAGATCTCAGTGCAGCATTTGATACTGTTGACCACTACACTCTGATTGATAGACTGAAAAGTGCTGTAGGCATCACTGGATCAGCCCTGGATTGGTTTTCTTCCTATCTTTCAGACAGGACCTTTGAGGTGTCCATAGGAACATACAAGTCGGACTCTGCTCCTCTGTCTTGTGGTGTGCCCCAAGGTTCTGTGCTTGGCCCCCTGTTGTTTAGTCTGTACTTGCTTCCTCTTGGAAAGATTATTGGTGGTTTTGACGAAATATCTTACCATTGTTATGCTGATGACATCCAACTGTATTTATCTTTCAGCCCTGATAGGCTAGACAAACTGACAATGTTGCACACTTGTTTAGCCTCCATTAACAAATGGATGGCGGACAATTTCCTGCAATTAAACTCAGAAAAAACTGAGGTGATGATCTTTGCTCCAGACAGCATTACCCCTAAGATTAGGCAGGCCATTGGGGCATTATCACTCTCTGATTGTAATGTTGTGCGAAATCTGGGTGTCATTTTTGACAAATCTATGTGTTTTAACAGTCATGTGAAATCCGTGGTTCGTTCCTGTTTTTTCCATCTCAGGAACATTTCTAAGATCCGTTCTGTGGTCTCTCAAAAAGAGCTGGAGATGCTTGTTCATGCTTTTATTTCTTCCCGTTTGGATTATTGTAATGTACTGTACACTTGCTTAAACAAATCTTCAATGGATAAATTGCAAGTTGTTCAGAATGCAGCAGCAAGGCTTCTGTCTAAGACCAGCAGGAGATCACATATTACTCCGGTGCTTAAGGCTCTTCATTGGCTACCAATTGGTTTTAGAGTGCATTTTAAAATTTTAATCACTACTTATAGAGCCTTGCATGGACAAGCCCCTGCTTACATCCAGGATCTACTGCACGCTTACACTTCTGGTCGTTCTCTAAGGTCTTCAGACCAAGACCTTTTAACTGTCCCCAGAACACGTTTTAAAACCAGGGGCGACCGAGCCTTTTCTGTGGCGGCTCCAAGGCTCTGGAACTCTCTTCCCTTAGCCTTGAGAGCCTTGGATTCTGTGGAATCTTTTAAAAAACACCTCAAGACACATCTTTTTAGACAAGCTTTTAACTAGCAATATGCCTTAGTATACTATGTGCTGCTGTTTATTTTGTTTTTTACTGTAAAGCACTTTGTGACCCTTCTTGTCTGTGAAAGGTGCTATATAAATAAAGTTTACTTACTTACTTACTAACGTTAGCCGCAAAGCCTGAAGAGACTGACGTGGCTCTGTCTTGCCCGCTATGCATCAACATGTTCTGCATTTAGCTCAGAAACTGGAAAGGAGCCCAGTGGTGGACCACGTTAGCTGCAACACGGAATGTTACTGATGTTTACTTTCAACGCAGTTGGTTCAGGACACCTCTGCTTATTTGTGGTAAAATTGAATTTTTTGTTACCGAGTGGTTAGATTAATTTTTACACTTTTCCTCCTGTGTTTATCTGGCTGTACTTTTTCGCGTTATTGTACGGTGACTGATTCCTGTTAACAGTTTCAGAGCTGTTGAAATTACGACTGACACTAAGCCATCACTTAACTGCTGCGCTTCATATTAAAAGCTTCACATCGGCGAACCAGTGGGATGCTTTAATTTTGAAGCAGGTACTAGAAAGGCTACGTGTTTGCATGTAAATGTACTACCAGATATTTCTGGCTATTCGGTTGGTGAAAGGACCAACAGTCAATGTGACGTTACATGCGCTGGTAAGCAGAGGTGGGTAGAGTAGCCAAAAATTTTACTCAAGTAAAAGTACTATTACTTCAGAATAATATGACTCAAGTAAAAGTAAAAGTAGTCATCTAAATAAATACTTGAGTAAGAGTAAAAAAGTACTTGATGAAAAAACTACTCAAGTAGTGAGTAACTGTTGAGTAACGTCTGATTTATTTCTTAACACAAGCATCAATCAGACAGACAAAAATACAAAATAATCATATTTAGGCAAACTATTGTTCATCCAATCAATAAAGTAAATTAAAATTAATTTATTAATTACAAAATAGCTTAAGTGAGAGACTTGTCACATTAAATTTGGATGGATACTGCATGTGCAAACCATACTGTATGTAACCTAAAAGACAAAGATCCACCTCTCCACAGCAAAAACTAAAACTACCGCTACGTCTCCTCAGGTTAGATGTTGAGTAGTTGAACACTCACATGTCCGTTTGTTTTGGTCGACACAGAAGACGCCGCATGATGTAGCTGCTGTTTCGCGCTTTCACTATGAGGCCGGGGGGTTTCTCCACGTCTGTGTTGCCTTAGCAACGGTTGATTCTTTGTTTTGCTACGACTATAAGGTGACACGTCCCGACCATAGATATATACAGTCTATGGTCCCGCCGCTGAGAACGAGTATGGTCACGTGACTGCACAACGCCGTTTGATTGGCGGAACACAGTCACGTGGTAGAGCCTTCAGCGGAAGACTCTCTCTCTCTGTCAAAATAAAACTTTAAAATGAGACGTACGCTGGGGTAAAAACAATGAGGCGTAGAATACCAAAGAGGTAAAAAGAAAAGTAACGAGCTCCTTGTAGCCTGATGTATCGGAGTAAGAGTACAGTTTCTTCTTCACTAATCTACTCAAGTACAAGTAAAAGTATAGTGATTTAAAACTACTCCTAGAAGTACAATTTTTTCAAAAACTTAAGCAAGTAAATGTAACTCGTCACTACCCACCTCTGGCCGTGACCCAGATTCCTACCGAGGTTGCTGCAGCCACCGCAACGCAGAGTACCAAGCACTATAAGATACCGACCATTTGGTATTAAAATCGCCGCGTTGTTGGGATAGCATAGTCGGAAATTGGATCCACAAATATGCTGCTATTTTCTAGGTTCCCCTAATTGATGAGTAACAACTGACAATTCCAGGGATAGTTTATCTAGTACTGCTGATTCTAAAAAGACAACAGAGAAAGCTTGATGATAGCTGTGCTTCAGTTAAATTGAAGCATTTAGAGCTGTTTTAGCACATGTTGAAAAGATATTTACGCATCATTTGGCTCCTCATATGTGTAAATTTACTGTGATAGACAGTTTGTACAGGAGTAAACTTGGAAATGAGGATCAAGTAAGTTAATAGCTAAAGAACAGAACAAATTATCCAAGAGTCAACCCTAACATCTTGTGATCTGTAGTCAGACGCATTACCCATTGCCCCACTAGCCCTACGTTCAGAGAGCATTGGGAGTACCTGGCTTTTCACACAATTGTATGCAAACAGTGGTGATCTTTGTTGGCAAGTGTACAGAAAGCCAGTCAAATCTTTGTTGTAGTCCAAAATGTGGGTCCTCCTGCAGGACCTTTATCCTAAGCTGTCCAGTTTCTATCAATGTAAAATGAAGCAGAGGATGGAACAATTTGGAGTCCTAACAGAGAACTAGCTTTACAAAGCTGCCATGAGTCAGATTCGAACCGGGGTTGTTCCGCAGCAACCCCGGTTCGCAGAATACTAACCACTATACAATCACGGCCACTTGGTAGCAGAGGGGCCTTGTTATTGTGAAAGCATAGTGGGAACTCTGAATATCACCTCTACTGATATTTTCCCGCTTTCCCTGATTGTTGACTTACAAATGAAAATTTTATGGATGGTTTATTTAGCCCTGCTGATTCTGTCCTTCAGGGACAATTTTTTTTCAAGAAAAGATGATTAGCAAGCAAAAACAGAAAAACAACAGCAAGAGCTTGATTATTGCTGTAGTTGACTGACACTTAGAGGCTTAGATGAATTTACACACATGTTGAAACGATAATTACTCATCATTTGGCTCTTTATACATGTACATTTTCTTTGTAGAGTTTGTCCTGGGGGGTAAAGTTGGAAATGACGGACAAGAGATTTAGTCGCTAAAGACAGTACGAGCTAGCCAGGAATCAGACCTGGAATCTTCTGATCTGTAATCAGACACATTATCCATTGCGTCAAAGCTGGGGAACAATAGTCTGTAAGGGGGGGGGGAGAGGAAAAAGGGGAAGAGGGAGGAAATGAGAGAAAAGATGAGAAAGATGCTAAATTACACACAAAGAAAAATCACATCTACAAAAATAAAATTTGACGGATGTGACTCCCTGATGGTCTAGTGGCTAGGATTTGGAGCTCTCACTGCCGCAGCCCGGGTTCAGTTCCCGGTCAGGACTTGACAGATACAGGTGCAACATTTGAAAGAGTAAGTTCCTAGACTTTTTTTTGGTTGATTTAGATTTGTCAAATTCTTCCTCATTAGTTTAACGCTGAACCCCAACACTTTTAAAGAGTTCCATTCCCTTTAAATCAAACCCCCGACAGCGGATGTATCCTGTTGACATCATTGATCATAAATACTTAATCTGCCTCCATTTCAATAACAATTCTTTTCATTTTTCAAACAGTAACTAAACCCCTAACCAACATTTTTTTCCAAAAAAAACAATGTCTGTGAATGTCAAGTAAGTAATGTTATTTAGATTCAGGTCCAAATTTTAACATTTTAGTGCAATGCAAAGGTGCATAACAGATTGCTTTCTACTTACCTGGAGCGATGCAAAGCAGGGGGGGCTAACTAGTCAAGGAACAGCAAGAGACTTGGTATTTAAGACTACAAACTGACTATGTGACAGATGTGTAATCTGTCATGTCCTGCCTTCTGAAGCTCTAGCCAGGCGCCATTCCTCGCCTAAAACAATGAGTTATTCCAGTAAGTGAAGAGGAAACTCACATGTACAAAGATAAATTTGGAATATATGACTCCCTGATGGTCTAGTGGCTAGGATTCGGCGCTCTCACCGCCGCGGCCCGGGTTTGATTCCCGGTCAGGGAATGGTCAGGACTTGATACACTCTAAAGCAGATCTGTACTTTTACATACATTTTCATGTTAACTTTACAGAATTTTTCTGTTGTTTTTTTTTAAATACAGAAAAGCACCAATAAATTACAAAAATAAACTGTGAATTTAAGGGACAACTAGCACGTGTGAAACCTCCTGTGGGAGTGGAACATGGATGTGTAGAGATGGGCTTTCAAACAATGCACCTTTTGACATTTTGAAATGTCACAGTAGGAAAAGCAAAGGTATAAATAAAAATGAATTATGTCTCAACTCAATTTAGATTTTTACAGTAGAAATAAGGCATTACAAAGTCAAGAAACTAGGTGCTGATAGTGAAGGGCAAATGAAGCTTTGGTGAAGCACTGAACCACTTAGAGGAATTGGTTTGAAAATGGGTTCATTACTGGAAGCTTCAGTAACAGCGACCTCGCCTGGTGAAGGGCCAAGGCTGCATCCAAATGATCCTGACAAGATAGTGGACAGGAGGCTTTAGACTAGTGACACTCACGGGATACCATTCTTTTTAAAATAAAGATTGATGGATTTGTGTATTGTTTTATTAGGTATTAGGTAAAGAGTGCTTGGGGTAACAGAGGATGTGCTTGTGTAACTATGGCCGGGGGGTATGTGGGACAGGGACCACTCATCAATTTTTATTAAGGAACATTATTTTTTCCACATGTTTGTGCATATGCACCAACAAGAGTTTGGGGTATTTGGCCTTCTTGGAGACCTTGAATAGAGTCCTCTATGGGGCTCCAGTAGGGGACTCCATAGTTCTGCTGTGGGACTTCAACGCACACGTGGGCAATGATGGAGATACTTGGAGAGGCGTGATTGGGAGGAACGGCCTCCCTGATCTGAACCAGAGTGGTTGTCTGTTGTTAGACTTCTGTGCTAGTCATGGATTGTTCATATCAAACACCATGTTCAAACACAGGGTGCTTATAAGTGTAGGTGGTACCAGAGCACCCTAGAGCAATGATTGATTTTTATAATTGTTGTGATCTGAGGCCGTATGTTTTGGACACTCAGGTGAAGAGAGGGGCGGAGCGGTCAACTGATCACCATCTGGTGGTGAGTTAGGTCAGGGGGTGGGGGAGGACTCTGGACAGACCTGGTAAGCCCTAACGGGTAGTACAGGTAAATTGGGAACATCTGGAGGAGGCCCCTGTCCAACAGACTCGCTGACTGAAAGTTGCAAGGGGGTTTCAGCTCACAGGCGCTAGGGGGGAGCAAGACGACCACGATTCAACTCATTCTAATGACTCCGAAGCTGTTCTGTTGGGTAAATTAAGCTAAAAATAAATGCATAGTTGTATAAGTTCTGTTTATTTCTTCCCAGATTGACTCCCAGGACATATGAGAAGTGTTTTACAGGAGACTGGCTCAGCTCGTACTGCTCTGTGTGTGATATCAATACATATCTGGAAGATTCATGTTCCCTTTAAGGTCCTACAACCGTTTTTAACATTCAAGCGACCTCAGTGCAGCACAAATATTCTAATAGCCCAGTTTGTTCTGAAAGAAATAATGTTGATATCTTGACTGGAGACACCATGGTTGATGTTTTACAAGCTTTTATAGAAAATAGAAGAAGACGGACAATGAGCTATGAAAATGACCTTAGGTCTCAGAGGGTTAAATAATAGGAAGTTGCTGAGCACACAGTTACTGGAGTTAGAGAAAATGACGTCCCAAACGGCGCATACTTGTGTGTACTGCTCTTGTGCAAAGACATCCATCTTTTGTTTTTATTAGATTAGATTCAACTTTATTGTCATTGTGCAGAGTACAAGTACAAAGACAACAAAATGCAGTTTGTGTCCAATCAAAAAAGAGCAATGTGATATACAAAGTACAGACAGGTGGTGCATTGGCAGGACAAGAAATATATTAGTGTTATTTTTAGTTTTTTTTACTGTTTAATAGCATTTTTTCAAGAACAATTTTCAGTCTGATTGTGAGTTGGCTAGTTAGCTAACATTAGCTTCCATGCTACATGAATAAGACAGACAGAGATGTCCCTCATCTGGTGATAGAACCCTGATTTCCCCCCCGTCCTGTTGGCTCAGAGCTCCACAGACTCAGTCCACAGGTACAAATTAGTTTGAGAGGTTGTCATCACTGAGTTGTGGTTGTGATGGAAAATGAACCAGAGTAAAAAAAAGTACACAAGTAAATGTTACACTACACGCTTGCAGCTGTCATTCTGTTCATGGAAATATCAATCTACACATTTGTGAATATTTTTTCTGTGACTTCACATTCAGAATACCGGTGTGTGAATATTTTCTACTAGTGCAAATTAAAAATCAGATTTTTTTTTACAAGCTCTCGTGTGTTTTTTCATTGTGTGACATCAAATTAAAATCACACGTGTGTGAATATTTTTGCAAGTGCAAATTTTATTTTTACAAGTCTAAATGTAAACATATAAGTTCAGATTTTTTTGTTCTGCAAGCTCTCACCTTTGGCCCCATATTTCCCTTCATATGAGTCAGAGCCAGCAGCACTAAGGAAGAGCAGCCTCTCCTACGGCGAGTGGTGGCGACCCACGGGGAAACTTTGGTTTCCCAGTCAGTTCCAGTAGTACAGGTGAGAAAGTGGTGGATAAAACGAGGACTGTGGGCCGGCGTTGTTGGTACGTGAGTGGAAATACATCCAACATGCTAACGCATATCCAACGCCATCACCCAGACATGCCAATCACTGGAACAAGACAAAAAAACTATCCAACGTCTCCTCCCTACAGTGGTTAACCAGCCTTTAGATCCAAATACAAATAGGGCCAAAAAAATCACAAATTTACCCATCACCTTCAATGCCCCGTATCCACTCGTAGAGTAACCTGGCTTCAAGTATTTGCTGTATGTACGCAAACCTTGTTACAACATGCCATCCCGTCCACCGGGACTTCAGTGTACCGTTCTACCCCTTTAATACATGTCAATCAAGCTGAGCCTGTAAAGGCCATACAGTCTGATTAGTCAAGTGGAAACACCTGTGGGAGTGGAACATGGATGTGTAGAGATGGGCTTTCAAACAATGCAAATTTTTTTACATGTCAAAGTAGGAAAAGCAAAGGTAGAAATAAAATTGAATCATGGTTTAACTCAGTTTACATTTTTACACTGGACATAAGACATTAAAGTCAAGAAGGTAGGTGTTAACCTTTTCAAGGAACCTTGTCCACCATGGACTAAACATACTTCAAGACTGACTATAACTTAGCATATTTGGTTACCTTCACACATGTTAATTTCTACATATCTGCTCCTACCACTCAGATCATATTCCATTCCTCAATGCTCCATAAAGAAGCAAAGAACAATCATCAATGACAGAGAGCATGTGAAGTGAATCATTACTCTCTGTCAGCTTCACGCTCAGAAAGGAATATCACGACTAATCATCGTGGTCAGCGAGACCAAACACTTTAGAAACACATTCCTCAAGTCAAAAACTTTAGAAATGATCCCTGAAAGTATAGTCTTGGTTAGACTGGGGGAGGGGGGGGAAACTGCATCTCATTCACTGCAGGGTGATTGTCACTCAGGGTTCAGAGGGACAGAAGCTAATCGTTACGTGCTCCAGATGACTCTGAGGTGAGAAAATCTATTTAGATCTTTAAGAAGACCGATATGTAGATTGAATTAGATTTTCAGTCACTGTTGTCTCAATACTTCAGTGTCAGCCTACTTATTCTCTCCAATAAATGCTCCAGTCCTTTCTTTGCATTAATTGGTCTCAGAATGTTGCGGGTTAACCACCACTGTTGATTATTGGGTACAAAAAGCACTCAAGATATGTATTTATATCATTTTTTTAAATGTCTCCAAATAATGTTAAAAGTTAGTTTTTGGTAATTTTTAGTATTCGCTGGTTTATTAAGTCAATTCGGCGATGACGTCACACTGGGGAGCGAAGTCTCAGCCTGGCACTAGAACTACGGCAACTGACTGGGATGAGGAAGAGGAGGAAAAGCCAGAAGCCAAATAATTAACGAAATAACGAAACGGGCATATTTGTGTTAACCATGACATGTGGGACAACAATGGGACGGTTGGGTTTAGGAAGCAATAACGGCACTTCTTTTTCCCACAGCCCTCTTTTTTTTAGAAGCGTGGGTAGCTCAGTCGGTACAGCATTAGACTTTTATTCTGAGGGTCCAGGGTTCAAGTCCCTGTTCAGGCGTGCAGTTGCACATTTTGCTTGATGCCATGATAAATTGTACACTTTGGCAATCCTTAACACTTTCAGACACTGTATCATTTAAGTAACATGCACAAGTCTTTAAAAAGAAATGTGACTGTTTTTTATGCAGGTTTGCATCATAACAATGCGGGTGCTATCTCTAATGAACAATGGGCAACCTACATCCATCTTGATAGCACCCAAATCTCTGTGCTGATCTCCCTGCTTGGATGGCAAGTCATCTGGTGGATTTTTTCCATCAAGAGGAAGCTGATCAAGAGGGAGAGTTGTTTTATTGTACCAACTAGCAGTAAAGTTTATTTGTCTGGAGCCATAAAATTGCATTAGGTTATCAACGTTTTCAGCGAAAAAGAATACCACAGCTCCAGTCCCTGGTAAGGCAACAGCTTTATTGTGTGATATGTATGAAGTGCTCGCTATTGTCATCTGTCATGCAGGTTTGCTGGATGTTCACAGTCTGCTAGTCGCCATGATGAGTTGTGACTTTGAGCTTTTTAATTAACCTTTTTGGCCAATTTTCAACCAGTTTGTGCAATAACATTTGGTGTTGCATTGTGCAAATTATGGTCTACCCTCCTGCTGTCCAGAAGACTGTGATCATGGCAACAGCTCAATGGTCTTCATTTACTTGCACTTTAATCTGTAGTTCAGCAGATTGTTTTTTCCACAGTCAGTTGCTTTTGAAGCCTGGGTAGCTCAGTTGGTAGAGCATCAGACTTTTAATCTGAGGGTCCAGGGTTCAAGTCCCTGTTCAGGCGTAGAGTTGCACATTCTGCTGGATGAGTTGTCCATTTTGCATGGACATGGACAAATTCAGACACTATCATATCATGTGTGTTCCATGCGCAAGTCTTTACAAAGAATTGTGACTATTTTTCAAGCAGGTTTGTATCATAACAATGTTACTGGTAAGTCTAAATGAACAATGGGCAACCTACATCCATCTTGCTAGCACCCACATCTCTGTACTCATCTCCCTGCTTAGATAGTATGTCTAAGGACCATTATACCGTTATAGACCATTTATGGGCTATATCCCTTTTCATTGGTTTGCTACCACTCTTAAATCATTCCTTTCATTGTATCAATCTCAGAAATAACCAAAGAATGACAAATTTCATTCATGTGCTTGTGTTCAACCACCTGTCACTGCATTTTTAGCAGCAGTAGTGTTTTTTTAGTTCTTTTGAAACACCTGCCCTGTGTGAGGGTTGAACTCACGACCTTCAGATTATGAGACTGACGCGCTGCCTACTGCGCCAACGAGGCAACAAAAGACATTGCAATGGTTGGGAGAATCTTAGAAAAACTAACAATTTGGTCGTCAATCTTAATAAAAACAATGTATGTGGAAACCTATGTACTCACACAAAGGCTAAGATCAACACTAGATGCTTTATAATGACCCCATGAAAAGGGGAGACAAAAGACTGTGTGCAAAGGTTGCATACATGTATGCATGGTGTATGCATGGATGAGTGTGAGGTATGGTGTCAGTGATTTATGCTGGACAGTGTAAAACTAACAAAGATGAGCGGGAGAGGTGCTGGACTGAGAGACCTCTAGGGCAATCACAGATGCACAACCAATAATTAAACACTACTGAGTGAATGTGTTCAGAAAATGAAGAACATTGTTCAGAAAGCTTAATGAAGCTTCATTTGACCATAACTATTAACCACCTGAACCTGGTAAAAGGTATGAGGTACTCCTGCATAGCTAGCCAGTGATTTACCTCCTGTAGGTGGTGGTCGGCATGCCAACGAGGCTTGGAAATTTGCAGATGGTGATTCAGAGGAGATGTAACAGTTTAAAGTTTAAAGTAACTTAATTTTGGAGGTCAAAAGTTCAATGTCAAGGTGACTGTGTCCTCATGTCTGTCTATCTGATTCTTGTGAATGCAATATCTCTGAACGCCTAGAGGGAAGCACTTTAAATTTGGCATACATAACCACTAGGAGTCGCGGATGAACTGATTTCGATTTTGGAGGTCAAAGGTCAAGGTTACTGTTTCATTACGTCTCCAGAACTGTATATGTATTTCTCCTGAACTGGTGAGCTTTGGAGATGTAAGGCCCCTGTGGCCTAATGGATAAGGCACTGGCCTCCTAAGCCAGGGATTGTGGGTTCAAGTCCCATCTGGGGTGAATTTCAGCAGATTGGCACAATGGAAGTGTCCTGGGCCTCTGACACAGAGGTTCAGGGATTGAAACCATCCTCTGCTGACTCTGATTTTTAACTGCTGCTACTGTTGACAGCCCATGAAAAGTGGCAAGTCATGTTCTGGCAGATTAAAAAATTGACATACAGGATCCTGTAGTAATGCTGACTTTCCAGTGATGTGGTTGGGCTGTTTACAGGTCTTGATCATATCCATTGGTTGCATGGACGGGACATCAATACACCGGTTCTAGCACCTGGTCGCTGTCTTGTCTTTGTCGTTCGACGACTATTTGGGCTCACACCTTAACACACCTGAAGCATCTCAGCCTAAAATCACGCTGCACCTCAAAGGACTCTCAAGCACTCCCAGCTGTGCTTTTGCAGAAGAGCGCCTTGTTTTCTTTTAGCTTGGGAAAAGGCTTTAGCTTATGACAAGGTAAACAGATTGCACCATTGTGCTACTCATTAGTGTGTCCACTTCAGTTATGTATTGAAGCACATCCTTAGAGCGAATGGCCCTCATTTATTAACCTAACGTACGACAGGCTTCACGTGAGATTCATGAAACGTTCGTATCACACCAATCAGAGCGTAAGAATGATCGTACATTGATAAATGCAGCGGCTAGAAACGATTGTTATTTAAATATCACGCCCCACTATATTCTCAGTTTTGAGGCCTCGCCTCTATTATTTATGACATGGCCAGACATAATCCGGCTAAGAAGCGGCACTTTTCAGAGGTGGGGATTTAAAGCCTGACATCCCAGGTGCTCTGGTGCAGCCAGATACCACCAGGCCCAGG
Organism: Etheostoma spectabile; assembly: GCF_008692095.1. Lineage (NCBI taxonomy): Eukaryota > Metazoa > Chordata > Actinopteri > Perciformes > Percidae > Etheostoma > Etheostoma spectabile. The sequence goes on along the minus strand of NW_022604467.1, from coordinate 16,374 downwards.
GGAATATGCCGCCTAAGAAAAATGCAATCCTACCCGATGAGAAGAATAAACATTGTGAAAATAACAAAAATATGAATACATTAAACATATACGGGCATTGAACATATTGCTGCAGTCTCAGTCTTTGGATGGTATAGGTAGCGCCCCGTCAGACATGTCATGATATAGCAGGTTCTCATGACTGAGAACCTACTATATCATGACATGTTTAATTTACCATATAATAATTTTTGAGACAGGTCCTACTAAAGATCTGTTGTATCAGTCAGGACGGCCGAGTGGTCTAAGGCGGTGCGTTTAGGTTGCAGTCGCCACTGGAGTTGTGGGTTCAAATCCCACTTCTGACAACTAGTATTTTCATTTGGAACTAATGTCTAAGAGTTGATATTGGGAATAAAGAACTTAGCAGTTCTTTGTATTTAAGAGGAAATGAATGTGCATGAGAAACGCAATTCCAAGTGCAGCGATTTGTGAGCATCTTTATTGTCAACACATGTAAAGTTCCTTAGGGGCCCGTAGTGGATGAAATGGTAAAACACTTGGCCCTGGATGCATAGAATTCCTGCCATATTGAGAGACAAAGTTTGGGTGTCCTGAAAAAAGGGTCTTGAACTCTATCTCGCCGACCTCTTTTTTTTACTGTTTCTTGTTATGTCACGGCAAGAAGTATTATGCTTTTGAGTCGTTTGTCCATCTCTACATCAGAATCAGAAATAAAAAAAAACATCAGATATATGCAGTCTCTGTGGCGCAATAGGTCAGCGCAGTCGGCTGTTAACTGAAAGGATGGTGGTTCAAGTCCACCCAGGGATGTTTGTTGCTTAAATAATCTGGAGTAAGCCAACTCTAGGGTATATCATTCTGCAGGTGAATATAGAGCAGCCCAAAGATAACCCAAGTGGCGTTACCTTTATCTGAAGGTACAGTTCTGAAAACCATGTACTGTACATATTAATCTTTACGGTCATTGGTATGCAGGTCACTTGATGTAATACAATCAAATACATAAGGCCAGACAGAGACAAAAAGTGAGAGAAAAGAAAAAGAGACTAGCTGTCAATAGGATAACCAGTTGAGATTGTGTGCATCTTTGAGAACTGTAAGTCATATAACTGACGTTGTCAGTTCATTTAAACTAATGAGGAAGAATTTGACAAATCAAAATTCAGTCCAGTAACTTATTCTTTCAAACATCACACCTGAGTCTCTCAAGTCCTGACCATTCCCTGACCGGTAATTGAACCCGGGCCACGGCGGTGAGAGCGCTGAATCCTAGCCACTAGACCATCAGGGAGTCACATCTATCAAATTCATCTTTGTAGATGTGAGTTTTCTTTTCACTTACTGGAATGACTCATATTGTTTTAGGCGAGGAATGGCGCCTGGCTAGAGCTTCAGAAGTAATACTTACCATGAAATATGTCTTGTCCTTCACGCACGTAACGCTGTGCAATCTGACCAGCAGCTAAACACCTTCCACCATCAAGCACTGGCGACTGGGATCCTTGTAACACGTTTATTTGAGTAACAAAGGGTGAAACTGGGAGAAAACACAATGACCAGTTACTTAGATAGTAATGAGTCACAGATATTAAACAAAGATAATTGTAAAAACAATATAACTACACAACAGGCTAGCAAAAATGTAAGATGAAATAAAGAAACACGTAATGTATTGATATACAGTGTACGTAGTATAACCTATGTTGGGTATCTAAATAAACTAAGATATACTTACATGTGGCATTACCCAAGATAAAAGTGGCAAACTAGCTTACTGAAGTACACCGTCAGTTAGGGCTGAACAATATTGTGTTTTAGCATTGACATCGCGATGTGCGCATGCGCGAAAGTCACATTGCAGGACGTTACGATGTTGACGTTAATACTTTTTTGCTGCTTGATAGAAAAGTAACCTTTCACCGTTTCTCCTTTACATGATTATTACCATCCGACCGTTCCCCTTTAAGACAGATAGCCATGTGGGCAACGTGTGGATGTGACGTTAGTCCGACGGGGTTTGGTATGGGAAGTGAGGCTCTCCGTGTGTAGAAAAGTAGCCTACCGTTGGCAACAGCTGCCGCTGATACAGTGATGTCATAGTATTTGATGGGTAGTGAGTGACGCTACAGTAGTTGGGGTTTTATGTTCTCCTCAAATACAAACTAAACCCCCTGATTAATGCAACATAACGTCACAACGTCTCCCGGCCATTTCCCACCGCAGAAAGCTGCTATCAGCCAAGCTAAAGCTAATATAGTTAGCTTAAAGAAACAGCAGAAAGCTGCTACCAGCCAGGCTAAAGCTAAATAGTTAGCTTAAAGAAACAAGCAGAAAGGCGCTACCAGCCAGGCTAAAGCTAAATAGTTAGCTTAAAGAAACAAGCAGAAAGCTGCTACCAGCCAGGCTAAAGCTAATATAGTTAGCTTAAAGAAACAAGCAGAAAGCTGCTACCAGCCAGGCTAAAGCTAATACAACTAGCCCAAAGAAACAAGAGGCATGCAGGTCTGGTCAGTTTATCAAACTGACGAGCTGGCCTCGCTAGTCGACCACAACCTGAAATTTAGAGGAAGCAACATGCAGTCACTGTCATTCATGTTAACCTGGATTGATTATTATTTGAATCCAATGGTGTCATGCTAGTCAACCAGAGTATTTCTACCTAATTTCCCTCTCCAAAATCACTTCAGAAGAGTAATGTTAGTCACAGCGCTTACTTGCTTTGGTGTTTGTAAAGCAATAAAGTTCAACAAAGAATATGAAGGTAAATATGGTGCAAATGTGAGAGCGCGTAGATGTGATGTGAGCACTTAGAGAATATGATTTGAGAGCTTGTAGAAAAAAATTCTGTACTTGTACTTTATTTAATTTTTTTTTCACTTCAATCACTTTTCCACAGCGGCGAGTCTGCACCCTCGACTTTTGCAACACTTCTTGCGATACATTTGGTGCAAAACTAAGTTGTACCTGTGGACTTAGTCTGTGGAGCTCTGCGCCAACAGGATGGGGGGGGAGGGGGCAGCAGGGTTTTTATCCCCAGATGAGGGACAACTCTGTCCGGCTTAGTTATGTAGCATGAAAGCTAGCATAAGCTTACTAGCATCCAGCCCGCTTCTAAATACTGTAAATACCTTTTAATTATCTCAACACTTTTTAACAGTTAAACTGAAACACTGGAGCTCCAGGTGCGGCAGACGCAGACGGTCCGCCGTCAGTGGGGCTCGGCCAGCGGGGAAACATCGCTAGAAATCTCCGCTGCCGACTTCAACGGGATCTGATCTCCAGCGGGACATGGAAAGCTCCAGACCCGATAGCAACGGCGCAACCCCCCATGAGCCCACCGCCAGTGTTGGGGGAATAGCAAGCTAGCGTTAGCAAACTAACCAACAAGCCCGCTTAAAAAAAATAAAAATGTAATTTAAAAGGCACGCATTATACCCATTGATGGCGGTCCGTCCGTGGCTGCAAGACCTGGAGCTCACCGCCAGTGTTTCAGTTTGACTGTTTAAAGTGTTAGGATAATTAAAATGTATTTATTTATAAGCGGGGTTAGTTTGCTAACGCTAGCTTGCTATTCCAACAACACTAGTGGTGAGCGGGTCTGAAGCTATCCATGTCCGTCTGCAGCTGCAGGACCTGGAGCTCACCGCCAGTGTTTCAGTTTGACTGTTAAAAAGTGTTGAGATAATTAAAAAGTATTTGTTTGCTGGCTGCTAGTTAGCTAACGCTAGCTTCCATGCTACATAAATAAGCCGGACAGAGTTGTCCCTCACAGAAAAAAACACAGGTAAAATTAAAAAACGCTGCATAAGCTTTGCTACTGTGTGTTTATTTAAATATAGGTACACCTACATGTAGGTTGACGAGATTGCAATATAAGCCTATATATTAATATTAGGACTATCCATATGTCAAGGGTGTATATTTTCATTAGGCGGTGCAGTACAGCCCGATCCAGCAGAGGAGAGTTCTAGCCCGACCAGGCTCCTCTCTTTACATTGTAAGCCTCACTGGGTGTCCAAACTAAAATGATAAGAGGCAACTTGGTTGACTCCTTACTGATGTTTATATCTGTACTCACAATGCCCTTTTTTTAAAACACCAGCCAATCACAAGTCTTACATGTGAATGATCAATGTGTGAGTAATCAGGGAGCTCAAATAAAAGATAGTTGAAAGGTCTACCAAATGTGTAACTTTACAAGCCGTAAAATGTTGGAACCTTGGTTGCCAGATTCCCAAACCTCCCCTCAAAATGTCGATCACACATTTTCCAGCCCCTAATTGATGCTAGCAGAGCAGAGTGGCGCAGCGGAAGCGTGCTGGGCCTATAATCCAGAAGTCGATGGATCGAAACGATCCTTTGCTAATGCCTGTGTTTTGTATCAGCAGTATATTTCCAGTCTGTTGATGTTTAACAAAGCAACTGATGTTGCAAGTGTCTGAAGTGAAATGTCTCTCCACCTGCTGAAGAGTAAACTTAATGTCATGTTGAGATTATTTCATCCATAAATAAATACAGTGCTCATACACTTTTATTCCTGCTGTAACACCCATAAAAACTGGAGTGTAATACAGTAAATATACTACACTACAGGTGATAAATACTGTAAATAGAAACTGTAAAACATGTAAATTTAAAGTGCTTGTTGTGCTGTCTACCAGTCAGATTACCACAGGAGGTAATATCTTCTGCAGCTCTTTTAAAGACTCTACCATAATACCTGCTGGAGATGCCAGGTCCTCATACATGTAAAGCATGAGCTCTACCACGGAGCTACATCCCCTGAAGATTTTGGAATTCTTTTGACTTTTTTCTGAGATCGACTCAGACTAATCTTTATTAATCCTTTTGGGATGACTCTCGCAAGGAAATTGAAATGTGTTGTTGATGGCTTTAAAACCTGTAAATGCAACTACGGTAGCTGTAAATTAAACCTGGGCAAAATGATTGCACTGCTACGATATAAATCATAGTCAAAAAGTTCCCACACCTGTTCCCTTTCTGCTGGACAATACACGCTCACTGCAAATCTTGAAACACAGACAGATAAGAAATGGTGGAGAAAGTTGGCTTCCAGTACCTATGAAGTAACACAACAATGTCCATGAAGGCACAAGTGAAATTAGGGTTACTGTGATGTGTCATTGGTTTGCCATTATTCTGGAAGAATACCTTTTGTCATTGGCAGGATTTGAACCTGCGTGAGCCTTAACCACTCGGCCACAACAACCTGAAAACAATACTCATACCTGTTTGCACAAATGTCTAATATTTGATCAAATCGGGCTGGGAAGTAACCTTTCTGGTTACTTCTTGACAAATAAAGTAAGTAACCACACAATGAAAACTACTGCGATGGCTGGAATCGAACCCAGGTCAGCTGCTTGGAAGGCAGCTATGCTCACCACTATACCACCATCGCTAGACAAGACATCTGGTGTCCTTAAACGTTGTCTTTTTCTTTTTCCTTTTTATTAAAATAAGGCATTAAGATCAATTTCCAAAAGTTAATTTTTTTGCAGAGATTGCAAAGCCAGAAATCTTGGTGAAGTCGTTGACTTAATTTTAACAGCCACATTAAGACAATTACAAAGTCAGCCTATTATCACCTTAAGAAAATATCAAGGGTTAAAGGACGTATGTGTCAACAGGATTTGGAAAGACTTGGCTATGCTTTCATCTTCAATACTTTTAAATCAAGGCTGAAGACCATTCTTCTTGATGTTGCCTTTCTTTAAATGGTTATTCATTTCTTTAATGTTTAATTTTGTATACTGCCCTGTAACTTTTTATTCTTGTGTTTTAGCTGTTTTTATTTTTTAACTGTTTATTCTTGTGTTTTATCCGTTTTTATTTTTTAACTGTTTATTGTTGTGTTTTATCCAACCAAAAAGGGAGCATATCAATTAAGCTGACTCTACATGGATCCACAGACACAGACAGTGGACTACAATTTGCACTTTGCCCGTGTCTGGTAACTACTACTAACCAATTGAAAAGTTTATGAACATTTGTCCAAACAGGTAAAACACTGCTTTTCAGATTGTTGTGGCCGAGTGGCTAAGGTGATGGACTAGAAATCCATTGGGGGGCTCCCCGCGCAGGTTGAAATCCTTCTGACAGCAAAAGGCATGCTTTAAGAGTGGTAGCAATCCAATGACACATCACAGACTATCAAATTGCAGATGTACCTCCATGAACAATGTTGTGTTATCTCATAGGTACTGGAAGTCACCACAAATGTATCTCTTATCCTTTATTTTCAGTCTGTGTTACAAGATTTGCACTGAACATTGTATTTTTTAAATTTTGTATTTAAAAAGCAGAATAATATGGTTTAAAGAGGCTTATCTCGACAGTGTTAGAACACCAGGAGGACTTCCTGGCGACCATGTTACACACACTCACACACTCTCACTCACACACACACAATCACACCCACATACATTCTCACGTACACACACACAGAAACATATATACACACATACATTCTCACAAAGACACACACACACGCACACAGACAAACACACACACAGTCTCACTCACACACACACACGCACACAGACAAACACACACACAGTCTCACTCACACACACTCACGCACATACACTATTGAGGTCATAACGTAAGTGTGATTTGGAATTGAATGTGCAGCGTTCCCAGTGTATTTATGTTATGGAATTAAAAGCTATTCTAAGGATGATTTTGAGAATTATTCACTGTTTTATTCACTATTATTCTGAACACACAACTGTGTGTCAGTCCCTCCAGCATTTCGCAATGTCGTAATTGTACAATTCACACAAATTCAACCAATCACCGTGACTTTGGTGCGACCCCCAATTTTGACCAATCACTGCAACTTTTCCGTAAATTTGACCAATAACCAGAGTCTCCCCTGACTTCAACTAATCCGAGCAGTCCCACGTGCCAGTCTTTGTCTCAGTATGACACATGGGGGATGCAGGAAAAACTGGAGACGTATCGCACAGGATGACCTAAACTGAGAACAGCTACAATCATAATAAGTGCAGTGATGCGTCAAAGTCAAATACTTTATCAAACCATAGGAATGTGTCCGAGGCCAGGTGAGGAATTAACAATGTAAAGATAAACAAGCCACAGACACATGTTCAAATTCGATTAATTCAACAAATAGTCTTAAATCCTCCAGCCAGTTTCATATTACACATTTGCAGCATCCTAAGCCTTTTTCTAGAAGATTAGTACAAACATTTAGCCTAGAGTAATTTTATTTTCCTCCAGTTATTTTTAAACATTTAAAAAAACAAAGACATTGCAACTTTTATTGCAAGACAAAGCTTTACAAAAGCTCCCGCAAAAATCTGGCATTTTGGACTGCAATAATCGCACAAAAAGACCAAAAAAAATCTGGGACTGATGTCTCCATCTGTTGAAAAGTACAATATATAACCATTTCCCCAGGTGTGTGTGCGCAGGTTTATTTAGGAGAGCACAATGTGATCTTTTGCAGGTCTCTGGTACTGTGTGCATTTCCATGTGTTGGAAAGCACAATGTTACCATTACATGAGGTAGTTTGCAGCTGCTGTTTGTATTATTGTGTGTTTGTGGGGGCCCGTGTATGTGTGCAGGTGTTTTAGTGGGTCTTTACATGTGCTCATCTGCTGTAAAGCACAATAGTGTTCAATTGGACCAACAGGTCAAAAATTGACCTAGGAAAACCAAACACTATGTATTTTAAAACCCTAAAATTCATAAATTTCATCAATAATAAAATTTTAAACCCGTTATTTTGGTTAATAGAAATTCATTTCTGATAAAGAAACTTACCATGTAAAATTTGAAGTGTTGATCCCTAAGTGATCACCTTTTTGTGCAATTGTTTTAGTTTGGAGGCATGCATAAAGTAATGGCAAAAAGAAACCGTTGTGCTTCCTGGCAGATTAAATCATTCATAGCTTACAATTTATCAGAGAAGTATGGTAAAATCAGTTCGGTTTAATATCACCACAGATATAAGTAGGTACATGCAGAAACATGTCAAAGGCTCATCAGGTTGACAAGGTAACAAGCGTCAGGTTGGCGGCCTGGTCGCCCAGCGTCAGTTGGCAGCCTGGTCGCCCAGCGTCAGGTTGGCAGCCTGGTCGCCCAGCGTCTGGTTGGCAGCCTGGTCGCCCAGCGTCTGGTTGGCAGCCTGGTCGCCCAGCGTCTGGTTGGCAGCCTGGTCGCCCAGCGTCTGGTTGGCAGCCTGGTCGCCCAGCGTCTGGTTGGCAGCCTGGTCGCCCAGCGTCTGGTTGGCAGCCTGGTCGCCCAGCGTCTGGTTGGCAGCCTGGTCGCCCAGCGTCTGGTTGGCAGCCTGGTCGCCCAGCGTCTGGTTGGCAGCCTGGTCGCCCAGCGTCTGGTTGGCAGCCTGGTCGCCCAGCGTCTGGTTGGCAGCCTGGTCGCCCAGCGTCTGGTTGGCAGCCTGGTCGCCCAGCGTCTGGTTGGCAGCCTGGTCGCCCAGCGTCTGGTTGGCAGCCTGGTCGCCCAGCGTCTGGTTGGCAGCCTGGTCGCCCAGCGTCTGGTTGGCAGCCTGGTCGCCCAGCGTCTGGTTGGCAGCCTGGTCGCCCAGCGTCTGGTTGGCAGCCTGGTCGCCCAGCGTCTGGTTGGCAGCCTGGTCGCCCAGCGTCTGGTTGGCAGCCTGGTCGCCCAGCGTCTGGTTGGCAGCCTGGTCGCCCAGCGTCTGGTTGGCAGCCTGGTCGCCCAGCGTCTGGTTGGTTTCAAGCCGTTTGGGTCCGTTCAGGGGCAATTGAACATCTGCAAGTTTTTGAATAGCTGCCTCAGCTTCCACTTCATTGGTTTCCAGTTGTGCTGAAAAATATGAAGAAATCGTTAAGTCCCAACTACCCTTGACAATATTACTGTAAAGAATTTACCATTAAGGCTTCTTCGTTTTTTATTAAAAAGCAAAGCAAGTATTAAGACTTCCCTTTTAAGACTTTATAGCCCCAAAAGACTTCTTGGTAATTAGGCCAGTTAAGTTTGCTTACAACATTACAGAATCTGAATTGAGATTAAGCTAGCACAGCAGTTGTGTTCATGTGCTGCATTCACTTGGTTTGGGAAATTCCACGATCTATACAAAGCTACCTTAGCTATTCTGTTGCTTTTTAGAGCAAATAGCCACACAATATAAAAAGAGTTTAATCTTAATTTATTTTTCATGTAACTGTTGGACACTTGCAATACTAGACAATACGGTGTGAGTGATGTGGCTATAGGCCGAGGTTGAGTAAGCACCAATTGTTGTATTCATTAAATATATGAATGTCTGATTAATTAAGCCAGCTTTATACCCACATTGTATGGTCAAAATAGTTTAAACATGGGTTGGAATCCCCATTCCAAAAGCCAGACAACTTAACCTTATTTACTACATTGTGCCACAAAGAACCTCAGCTGTAAACACAGTTGCGGCATTTTCCCATTATGGTTTCACAGAACCTGCTCACCTTTTTTAGCAGCTTGGATCAACTTGGACTCCATTGACTGGAGAAGTGCGAAGGCCCTCTTCATGGAGAGATCATTGGGAGACACATCTGTGGCAGAAAATAAATTCAGTTAGTATCCGTAAGAAGCTCTTGAAAGAGTCTGTCACTAACATTCTTACCTCTAATCATTCTCCTCTGCAGGTCATCATCATGTTTTTCATTTGTGCCGCCAACTGGCAAACTCAAGCCTAAGGACAATGCAATTGCTGTTAATCAAATGTTTCTGCTGTTTGACGCCACATATCATGAACTTGTTCCAGCTAAATTTTACTTCAGTAATTGTGTAATTTACCCTACTCTTTATATTTGTTATACTCCACTACATATTTGAATACAAGTTTGAAACAGAAGAAACGTAACAACCTTTGTTAATCCAAACCGTCAGCACACAAACAACAAAGACCCAAACAGCTGCCATCACTCCAGTCACCAAGAGAAACTGGTTCCTGTGCTACATGCCAGGTAAAAACCCATCATGCAGGTAGCACAGCTGTTGCTGATCAGCTCTGATTGGCTCTCTCTGCAGAGTCAGTGATAGTTGAGATTCAGCCCATGAAAATGGGAATTTGGAAGCAAGGGACATGTACAGACTATATTGTAAAGAAAGTCCAGGAAGTTGTGTTTTTACAAGAAAGAAAGTCAATGATGTTTGTCTGAACACTGTTAGACTTTTTTTTGTAAATTTGCGTTAACTTACTGGTAACGTGCTGTGACTTCCTGATTACAGTATCATAACTGTACATGTTTTTTTTACAGTATAATACCCTTACTGTAACTTAGTTTTACAGTAGTAAAAATATCCTTGGTTTTACTGTTTAAAGAACTCCACAGTGGCAAAGCCCCAGGGATTGATTAAATTCGTTGAGAAATATTGTAAGGAGAGGCTGTCTTGGTTGACATACCTCTTTAACATTGCGTGGAGGTCTGTGGCACTGCCTAAGGAGTGGCAGACCAGGGTGGTTTCTCCCCTCTTCAAGAAGAATGGCATCTGCCCATTACAGGAGTATCACTATGCTCAGGCTCCTTGGTAAACTCTACTCCAAGGTGCTGTACCAATGTATGTAACATTTCAGCAGTTGGCAGTGGTGGGATTTGAACCCACGCCTCCAGAGAGACTGGAGCCTTAATCCAGCGCCTTAGACCGCTCGGCCACACTACCTGCAAATGTTACTTCCCCAAATCGTGACAAACACAAGGAACGTAACTAACGGTATGCTTGTTAATGTTATTGGAACAAAACGTTTGCAAGGGAAAACACATAACTTAGATTACCTAACTATAGCTCTGATTTAATACAGGCCAATGTTAGAGATTGTACAGATCTTTCTGCAGACCTTCACCGGCTAAATACCAATTCCCATACCGGGAGTTGAACCTAGGCCACTTGGGTGAAAACCAGGAATCCTAACCGCTAGACCATATGGGACAGACCACATGTTAATAACAGGGATTTCATGAATCAAGTCATAGTCTGGCTGGACACAGGCCTTCTCTTGAACGTGAATGAAGAAGCTTCTTAAGTAAGTTTCATCTTGAAGCTTTTGAGCATTCTTTAGGTTTTATCTGCTTTAACTATTACGGACAGCGGGGGCACGGAGTAGAGCAGAGCAGAGCAGCCGTTAGGGAGGAATCCGGAGATACTGAGATTTGAACTCAGACCACTGGATTCAGAGTCCAGAGTGCTAACCATTACACCATGGAACCTTCAGAAGTGTTGCAAGGGTTTGCTAGACAGTTTCTTTCATATTATCCACATGTGTGATTAAAGGCACACAACAATCACAACAAAGATGAAAAAGCAACAATTACAGGCCAACTTAAGTCATTTTGTTAGCTAAGCATTCAGAGGATGTGGGAAAAAGCAAGTCAAAAACAGGTTTTAAAGGACTTGCCACAGACAGTGAATACAGCAGTAGATATGTCTACTGTGTACAAACACATGTAACTTTACATGTGTTGACAAGAAAAGATGCTCACAAAACGCTGCACTTGCAATTGCGTTTCTTGGGCACATTCATGTCCTCTTACATAAAAATAACTGATAAATTCTTTAATCGCGATATCATGTGTCAGACATTAGTTCCAGATGAAAACACTAGTTGTCAGAAGTGGGATTTGAACCCACGCCTCCAGTTGAGACCGCGACCTGAACGCAGGTCCTTGGACCGCTCGGCCATCCTAACAGATCCAACAGATGTTCAGTAGGACCTGTTTAAAAAATTATAATATACTAAATTAAACATGTCACTCTATTGTAGGTTCTCAGTCATCCATGTCATAGTTAACAAGGGAAGGTTTCTCAACTGTCAGCCCAAATATATGGGTGTTCATGGAGACATGGAAGAAAGTCACCAGGGTGGCAATGTGCTTGACAATGGTATGGCATTGGAAATAGACTGACAATTGGGTCAACATTGTGCAATTATCTTCAAAATGTCCAACTGAGTCCACAAATAAACCTGCCAGATGGGAAATAAACTGATAACTGTCTTCATGGTCTAAATGTATCATATATTGCCGTACAATTCCCACAATGAGTCCAGATGTGTCCGTTTTGGTTCTTGATCCATGCTATTACCCCAAAAGTGCACAACTAGGCCAAGGGACATTGGACTTGGTAAAAGGTCCTCCGCAGAAGTTTTGTCTGTTATCCAAGAGACTTCTTTAGTTGTTTTTTACACAGTGCCCACTCCCCCACCCATATCTGACAATTGAAAGCTGTGGGGAAAGGGGGGTTCCAAAGCTAATAGACCATTCAACAAGCAATTCTGATGCACTATACTGGCCCATTCAGGATGAGCACTGTATACTCTGACCGCAGCAACACAAGTTCAAATTTCAGTGATCCCTAATTTTTATGGTGATTACGAGACTGAATGCAAAGTGTGTATCCCCCATGTAACTCAAAGCCTATCACTTCCAGTCAATACTGTCAAATTTGGAGCTCCTTCTGATTACATTAACAACCAGGTGGCTCCTCAACATGCCCCCACCAACATACTGTTTACAGTCTAAATGACCAAGGACATTACACCTGTAAGCTCACTTTAAACTAGATGTTGAAAGTTGAAAGGTTGATCTTTTTCACCTGTGCTGTGGCTTAAAAACAGGTTCCACTGAGATTTGAACTCAGACAACTGGATTCAGAGTCCCCACCCATTTCATGACAACCTAACCCACTTCCAGGTTAAATCCTGTCCACTTCGGGTTTGGCCAGATACAGATACAGATAATTCATATGGTTAACAGATACAGATACAGCTGTACGTGCTAATCTTTATTAAACACTTCTTGAGTTAACCTTCCACTTTTTTTTGCCTTTTTACGTACATAACTACAGCTCTGATTTAATACAGGACCAATGTCAGAGATCGTGCAGATCTTTCACCAGCTAAATACCAATTCCCATACCGGGAGCTGAACCAGGGCCTGGGTGAAAACCAGGGTTTTCCTTACTATTAGAAGTCTTTAAGAGCAGCAACCAAGACCTTTTGGACACCACTTAGGCCAAATGAATGTAAAATCAAACCAACTGAACGCTTTCTCAGATCTACTGATTGTAGTTTCCAGAGGACTCCTTAAGAATGCATGTAAAGGTTATTTAGGCAGAATCCAGACTTCTAGACCATATGGGACTGACACGTTGAATAATAACAGTGATTTTATGAATACATCCATAGATATGCCAGGAACAGGGCAAATACATATAAATACATATATCATTACATGAGTTAGGTTCGGGGAAATGCATATCAGGGCATAGGGCTAATACAGCTCTCATTTAATACAGGACTAATGACACAGACCTTGCTGCAGACCTTCATCGGCTAGACATCGATTCCCATACCGGGAGTTGAACCCAGGCCACCTGGGTTAAAACCAGGAATCCTAACCGCTAGACCATATGGAACATTAATAACAGGAAAATGATTACATGAATCAATTCATAGGCTGGCTCGAAACAGGCCTTCTCTTGATTGTGAAGAAGCTTCTTAAAAAGTTTTATCTTGAAGCTTTTGAGTGTTCTTTTGGTTTTTATCTGCTTTAACTATTACCGGACGGCGGGGGCACGGAGCAGAGCAGAGCGGCCGTTAGGGAGGAATCCTCCTCCGTGTTCAGCTCCATTTTGAACCTGTAAGCTCACTTTAAACTAGATGTGGAAAGTTGAAAGGTTGATCTTTTTCACCTGTGCTGTGGCTTTAAAACAGGTTCCACTGAGATTTGAACTGAAATCGCTGGATTCAGAGTCCAGAGTGCTAACCATTACACCATGGAACCAAATGCAAAAATGCAAAAATCTGTCTCAATGACCAGATAGATGTGTTGCAAGATTTGCAATCAACAGTGCATTGTCCAGCGATGGTGGTATAGTGGTGAGCATAGCTACCTTCCAAGCAAATGACCGGTGTTGGATTCCAGCCATCGCAGTAATTTCTTTGAGTCATGTTACTTTTTAACTTTGATTTATACAATAGCAGTGCAGCATTTTCCCATGGTTTGATTTCCAGCCACTACCAGGTTTTGAAGCCATATACAACATAAACATTACATATTCCACCCAGGTTTCTTCTCTTATTCCGTGTAACACAAAAAAGTTTAAAAAATCTGAAAATCTTCAAGGGCTGTAGCTCAGTGATAGAGCACATTTTCAGTCTCAATGCCCAGATGTGTTACAAGATTTTCAGTGAATATTGTGCTGTCCAGCAATGGTGGTATAGTGGTGAGCATAGGTGTCTTCTAAGCAGTTGGCCTGGGATCAATTTCCAGCCATTGCAGTAGTTTTCATTGTGTGGTTACTTGCTTTATTTGTGAAGATTAGCCAGAAAGGTTACTCGTCCAACCTAATTTGATAAAATATTAGATCTCTGTTATGGTACAAATAAGAGAGCATATCAATCAATCAAGCTGCCTCCACGAGGATCCACAGACTCAGTCAGTGCACTACGATTTGCACTTTGCCCGTGTCTGATAACTCCTACTAACCAATTGAAAAGTTTATGAACATTTGTGCTAACAGATATTGCTTTTCAAGTTGTTGTGGCCGAGTGGTTAAGGCGATGGACTAGAAATCCATTGGGGTCTCACTGCCCAGGTTGGAATCCTGCTGACATCGAATGGCATTCTTTAAGAGTGAGAGCAAACCACATCACAGTAAACCTAATTTCCTTGTGGGAGTCATCCAAAAGATAATAAACATAAGTCTATGTCTATCTATGAAAAAATCTGAAAATCTTCTTCTGTACTGTAATATTTATTGTGTTACGCTCCAGTTTTATGGGTGTCATGGCGGTTATGAGCACTGTAGCTTCCATTTTTATATTTATTGAAACTTGACATGCCATTAAGTTTACTCTTCTGCAAGTGGAGATATTTCACATCAGACACTTGCAGCAACAGATGCTTTGTTAACAGACTGGAAATAGACTTAATGCTGATAGCATAACAAATAGTAGAGAATGGTTTTTGATCCATAAACTCTGGGTTAGGGGCCCAGCACGCTCCCGCTCTGCTCTCAGGGGTTAGAAAATCTGTGATTGACATTTGAGGCAAGGTGCAACCAAGGCTCCAACAGCTTACAGGTTGTAAAGTTAAACATTTGGTAGACCTTGCAACTATCTTTTATGTGAGCTTCCTGATTACTCACACATTGATTATTCATATGTAACACTTGTGATTGGTTGGTGTTTAATGCAAAGAAAGGACTGGAGCATTTATTGGAGTGACTAAGTAGACTGACACTGAAGTATTGAGACAACTGTGACTGAAAATCTAATTCAATCTACATATCGGTCTTCTTAAAGATCTAAATAGATTTTCTCACCTCAGAGTCATCTGGAGCACGTAACGATTAGCTTCTGTCCCTCTGAATCCTGAGTGACAATCCTCTGCAGTGAATGAATGCAGTTCCCCTCAGTCTAGCAAGACTATACTTTCAGGATCAGTTCTATGGGGCGCGTTTGTAAAGCGGCTCGTGCTGAAAATAACAGCAACATTTGTCCATATAGCTTTAAATAATGTTTAAAAAAACTGGTATGAAATTTTGAGGGTCACTTTCTTGCACATTTACAAACAATTTGTCAACTTGGAAATATTTTAAATAGAAATCCAAATATTAAATGTTACACCTAAATGTTAAATGTTAAATCTATATGCTAAATCTAAATCTAAATGTTAAATCTAAATCTAAATCTAATGTTAAATCTAAATCTAAATGTTAAATCTAAATATTAAATCTAAATCTAAATGTTAAATAAAATCTAAATGTTAAATCTAAATATAAAATCTAAATCTAAATGTTAAATCTAAATCTAAATGTAAATGTTAACTCTAAATCTAAATCTAATGTTAAATCTAATATGAAATCTAAATCTAAATGTTAAATCTAAATCTAAATGTTACTGTACTATGTAAAGGACTACAAACCCCACGTTCACCAGAAATCTACTGGTTACTATGTAAGGACTACAAACCCCACGTTCACCAGAAATCTACTGGTTACTATGTAAGGACTACAAACCCCCCCGTTCACCAGAAATCTACGGTTACTATGTAAGGACTACAAACCCCACGTTCACCAGAAATCTACTGGTTACTATGTAAGGACTACAAACCCACGTTCACCAGAAATCTACTGGTTACTATGTAAGGACTACAAACCCCACGTTCACCAGAAATCTACGGTTACTATGTAAGGACTAAACGAAGTTAAAAACAAACCTGAAGCTGAAGAAACCTAAACGTTAACGGGAACAGATCCGCAGACCTGATTGACTGACGGAGCAGGAGAGAGCGAGAGAGAGAGAGAGAGGGAGAAGCGAAGAGAGAGAGAGGGAGAGAGGGAGCGCATTTCTCCATGTT